>NC_142673.1:15178612-15181112 GCF_964200805.1 Pocillopora damicornis | reverse complement strand
TTAAATGAGGGTAAGATTTGAGAAACATACTTTATTGAGCTTCATGGCTGTAAGGATATGGATGTAATTGTTAATTCGTTTCCGATCTATGTTCCGTCACTAATGCCATGGTAACCAGGAGACCATGCTTTCCATTTTCGGGCTTTTCAACTTGTGTTTCTGTGCATTGAATAAACAACATGGTTGTAAACTGTTTCTGCCTTCTTGTTCTTCATCCAAACAACTTTCTATGGTGTCAGGAGTGGCAAAATCCACAACTCTACTGGTATTTCTTCCAAAAAAATCATCTTGAGTTGTCTTTCGCTGTAACCACAAACCTCGCGAAACATGCCAGACGAACCGCCAGCACCGCAACCTCAAATGGCAACCCCTCAAATAATTCATGTTGGCTTAAATTTATCACTGCCACCACCTCTACAGCTTAAAGGAAACACTAGTGTCAACTGGAAACACTTTCAGCAAACATGGAATGACTACGAAATCACTTCACGCCTCAAGACTCAGGATTAAGAATTGCGCACGGCCACGCTTGTGACTTTTATTAGGCAAGAGGCTCTTGAAATATATGATGGCCTTGCATTCGACAATGATGATCAAAGGAAAGACACTGATCTCGTTCTTCAAAAACTCGGAGAGTTTTGCGTCAACACCACCAATGAAATCTACGAACGCTATGTATTCAACAAATGAGATCAAGGGGTCCGCAAGTCCATTGATGCATACACCGCTTCACTGCGTTCACTTGTAAAAACATGTAGTTATGACGCTCTTACTGATAATTTGAATAGAGATCATATGGTTGTGGGTATTCTGGATAAGGTAATCCGAAAGAAGCTTCTTCAAGAAAGTAAACTAACCCTTCAAGGCTGCATTGATATTTGTCGGCCAAACGAGTGTACGAAGTGTAAGAAGAAACCAAAAGTTGATCAGAGAAACTCCAAGGGTGATCTGCCGAGTGATAAGCTGCATAAACAGATCAACTACTAGTTCTGTGCAAGGAAACATGAAGAGAAGAAGGAAAAATGTCCAGTGTGGGGCAAAATGTGTGACAAATGTGGCGGAAAATATCACTTTGCTGTAGTTTGTAGTAAACAGCGACTGCTGCCAATCGAAAGAAAAAACCTAAAGATGAGCAAAAGAAGAAACCTAAAGATGAGCCTAAGGATCAACATCCAAAATCGAAAGTAAATATGGTTTGTCAGGATGAAGATAGTGACAGCGATTACTACTGCTTGATGGTTGAAACCATTAATTCTGTTTACCAGATAGAGTCTCCAAAGAAGATTTTCGCCACTATGGTTTTAAAGGAAACTTCAGTAAATTCCAACTTGACGAGCCAAAACCTTTGGGAACCGTGCAGCTCTAGACACGCAAACCCAAGAATGCTGAATGTTACCTAATAGAGTACACAGTGGTGTTGAAAGGATTCAAGAACTTCTGGGTGCTCAAGCTGTACAGGAGTTCTGCCTTATGTCAGTCAATATTAATATTGACAACATCATGCTTGTATCTGGTGACGCTTCCGATATGTCAAATGTACTTGTAGACTACAAAGATGTCTTCAAAGGAGAGGGCAGGCTAGAAGAGATGTTGCACCTGACTTTTGATAAGACTGTGTTACCTGAGAGTGGCTTCCTCACAACCTTTGGCACCCCATGGGGCCGATACCATTGGACCAGAATGCCATTCGGTATTTCACCTGCGTCAGAAGAGTTTCAACAATGCCTCAACACTGCCTTGGGAGGACTTCAGGGCATTGTGCCTATCTACGATGACATCTTTATCTCTGGAGTTAAAGAAACCAAAGCAGAAGCCATCATAAACCATGAACAGCGTCTCCTAGCTTTGTTAGAATGATGTAGGAAAAAAGGAATCAAGCGAAACAAAGAAAAATGCAAATTCCACCTGTCTGAAGTTTATGGGCCATGTCATATCTAAGATTGATCCAGCCAAGATCCAAGGAGTCCAAGAGGTGTCTACCCCACAGAATAAGCATGATGTCATTGTATCCGGAAATTTTCTGATTTGCTCTAATGCCCGGTTCTTTTGCCGGAGAGAATCCTGAAATGAGCATGCGCATAATTGTGATTTAGGCGCCATTTCTTTCGCGCCATAGCTATTGCAAGGTATAAACAGTCGAAGCTTGTAGTTTATCACTAGAAAAAATGCCTAAATCTATTGAAAAATTTAAGAAAAAGTATGCTGATACACATAAATGGACGACGATGAAGTTGAACTACTGCTGACGGTCATGAAAGAAAACAAAACGAAGCAAATCGCCAAAAGCATCGATTGGGAATCTTGTGTTGACAAGTATGGCGAGATTCTCAAAGCTTACAGTGCTCATTATCCCTCATCAGAAGATGCTGCTGCTATTGGCAAAGATTTTCCACAAAAGAAGGATGAGTGAACAAAGTCTGTTTTAAAAGCCATTCGAAGCAAGTACAGACAAGCTGTCGATAATGGAAGACAAAGTGGGCATGGTAGAGTCGTGATGATC
>NC_142673.1:15166112-15176112 GCF_964200805.1 Pocillopora damicornis | reverse complement strand
TCCTGGTCGCATCCAGAATCGCCTTCGGTGATGGTTCGCTCTTTTTTGACTTTATGATGCCCACTGTGGCCTTTCTTCGTAATAGCAAGGCTGTGAGGTGTTATCAATTGGTTATTGTACATTATAACCAAGCACCAAAAGCTCTCTGGGAGAGATGTCACATTATTAAATTTGTTCCATCCTCAAGGGCAGTGCTAAGGATATTTATCTTGCTGCTCTTTTAAGTTCTGTGTTTTTCAGTATTTTGTTGAAATGTAATTTCTCGTTTTTACTTTTTTAGATGTTCTCCTTTGTGTTTACTATGTTTTTCAAAGCTATTCAGGCGACTTAATGAGGATATGTTCTTTACACTCTGAAGGTATCATACTGACGCTTAACTTTTCCCACCTTAAGTTAATAAGCGTTTTTATGAATAAGTGATGTCATGATTAATTTCTATCATTAGCTTTAAAGTGATATCATTGTAACTTACATACTAGGTAACTGTATTGCTGTAAGAGTTTTATGTGTGTGTTTAGTTTGGTATTCTTCTATTTGTACTATATAAGTGTGTGTGTGTCTTTTTCCCTTTCTTAATCTCTATTTTGTATGTAAACCTAAGAAATGCTTTAATAAAGAAAAAATTAAAGAAAATAAAATATAAAAAAACTTGAATCTGACAACAGACAGCCATTTGCGTCAGACAAGTTCATTGAGTTTGCTAGCACTTACAGCTTTGAACTTGTGACAAGCTCCCCTATATATGCCCAGTCAACTAGGAAAAAATGTTGAGGAGAAGTTAAGACTAACGAAGTCCAAGCAGTCTATGTATTACAACAGAGGTGCTAAGGAACTGGATGAGTTACACTCAGGAGTCAGATTCCGAATCCAGCTGCAACACTCTCAGCTAGGAAAGAAGAAGGAATGGACTCCTACAAAAGTTGAAAGAAAAGTTGACATCCAATCGTAACAGGTCCAAACAGAGGATGGATGAATGTACAGAAGAAACAGGAGACATCTTAGGCACACACATGAAGCCATGTGTGACAGCAATTGGAGATGTGGCCACCCTTATGAGCCGAGCCTAGCTGCCCAAATCCCTCAGAAAGCGTAGTACTATGTACCACTCCCAGTGCAGGCGAGAGTCAAGAAGTACACCCCAAAGCTCCAGTGAAACATCAAGAACCAGCTTCACTATCCCCAAGGGTAGTGACTACACAGAGTGGTCAAGTAATCAAACCCCTGGTATGTTTTGTGGACTGCTAGTCATTAACAGTGTACGGTCGAAAGTCAATGGACAGAACTAGCCATAAACTGTGTACAGTCAAGAGTAAACGAACAGGACTAGTCACTTCTCTAGTTTATTTTATTTATTTTATCTTTATTTTGCATAGGACTGTGACATAGAGATAATATTTTTCTTTTTTTTTTTTTTTTTTTCGTAAGAAGGGGAGATGTAACAATATGAATGTAATCGTTAATTAATTTCTGGTCTATGTTACATCACTAATGCCATGATAACCGGGACACTACGCTTTCGGTTTTTGGGCTTTTCAACTTGTGTGTATGCGTTGAATAAACAACACGGTCATAAACTGTTTCTGCCTTCTTGTTCTACATCCAAACAACTTTACAATGGCTACTAGGTGCATTACTCCAGTTTTCTAATTTGCTCAAAGCACTTAAAAATAGGAAATTCCACTCCCTTAAAGATGATCAATATAGCAAAGCTCTATAAACAACTCAACTACAACAATTTCTTCTTACTATACCCACAAAACCAGAAAAGAAAAAAAGGAGACATGAAAGAGGAGAAAGAAGAACAATATTGCATCTCTGCAAGAAGTAAATGAGGAAACTGGTGAAAGTTGTCAATGAGAACAAAACTGATCAGCGAATAAATGCAGTAAAACAGCTTAGTAATTTGTAAAAGGAAACGAGTCAGGGGACCAAGGTTGAAAGAAATATTAGTGACAAAACTCACATTGAAGTAAGGGATTGGTTGATGACTCACCTCGTCATCGACAATAGTGGAAGAAGTGGGGTCACTGTAAATATGATTGTAACTGAATTCATGGCCACCATGTATCACCCAGGTACAGACAAAGGCTTGGCTTGTTACAGAATACTTGTAAGTAACCACAAGAGAGCTGACCAGTATGGATCTGCAGTTATATGGGCATATGACGATTTGCACAAAATGGTGAACATATACCTAAGAACTGTACAAAGCCAGTTCATGGCAGCTACCTCACAGGTTGAGCAGCTATTCGTTTCGAGCAATGGGATGCCTCTTACATCTTCTCAGGTATCAACATCCGTTTGGCGAACATTCCAGAGGGAAGGGATTGTGACAGAGGGAAGAATATCTGCCACAATTATAAAGAAGTCTCTTGCTACTGGTATGCACGTCCACATGCCAGATGAAAAGGATCATCTTGCTGTGCTAGCCCAGCATAAGACCCTGACATGAGCCAGATATTATTGTGTCCACAATAAGCTTGTTGAAACTGACCTTGGACAAAGGGCAGTGAGCAAACTTGTTGCCCTGAAATCGAGCAGCATTCATCAGCCACAGGATGATCTCAAGGACTGTAGAGCAGCCCCAAAGCCTTGGAAGAGGAAAGAAACCGAACAACTGAAGGAGCTATTCAAAGAACACCTCGAGACAGGTGCTATTGAGGAGGCTAAAGTGGAGGAAAAACTGTCAACAGCAACACTTCTAGAGGAACGCCCCTTAAAGGCTGTAGTTCTGAAGCTACGGAGACTAACAGAAGAATACATTGAAGATTGCAAGCCTCTTTCTGACATAGAGTCTTCTCCAGCAAAAGTTCAGAGGTATCTTTATTCAGCCCAACCAGAAGCTGCACTGTCAACCGTAACACAAATCTCAGGCACCATATCTGCTGAATCTTCAAGGTTCTGGTGAAAGTTTACGGAGGAATAGGCAAACCATCTTTTAACATTAACCAAAGACCTTATTGAAGCTTATGTTATCAAGAAAGAAGTTGTTTGGCAGAGGGTGAAAGAAGACAAAAGGTAATTATTCTTTTTCGCCCTCCACAAAACAAAAACGAACAAACATAAATGCAAAAATTAAGGTAAACAAGGAAAGTAGAGAGAGTTCCCTGGTAGGAAACAGTAAGGCATATAACATAACCAAAGACCCCTTGTTATCTCACCGATGAAAAGGCTTTACATTAAAATTAGTGAAATAAATGACATGGTCCTCGCACTGTGTAATCAATTTACTGCTTAAATTGCTTAATCGCTGCAAGGATCATTTCACTCAGTTCATCATTTATCTGCAGTAGATGTAAGTCTTTCATATACTCATGAAGTCTGTAAAATTAGTTAAGCTACATGTGGACGTTAAGACGAGATTATTTAATAGTTAAAAAATATAACTTTTAAATTAAAATTAAATGCAGGGCAGCTAAACGCCTGCTGCACTGAAAGAAGCAGTGATCAAACCAAAGTTGAAGAAGAACAACCTGGACTCCGAGGATTATTCAAATTTTAGACCTGTCTCAAATCTGAAGGTTATATCAAAGATAATTGAAAAGGCAGTTTCTTGTCAATTGAGTGATCACCTACGTGATAATGATCTAGAGGAATCTTTTCAGTCTGCATATAAGCGTTTTCACAGCACAGAGACTGCACTCTTGAGGGTGCAAAGTGACATTCTCTTCTAAATAGACAATCAAAAATGTGTTGTCATGTTACTGTTAGACATGTCTGCGGCATTTGATGCAGTCGACCATGATCTACTACTGGAAAGAATGGCAAAACGCTATGGAGTAAAAGGAAATGTGCTAAAATGGTTTCGATCATATCTCCAAGACCGAAAACAGTTTGTGATAATTGATGGAAACAAGTCAAAGATGAAAGAACTTTGGTACGGTGTCCCCCAGGGATCAGTACTAGGTCCAGTTCTATACTTACTATACACCTCACCCATTGGGGACATCATTAGACAGCACAGACTTAATTACCATCTCTACGCCGACGACACCCAGCTCTATCTCTCTTTCAAGCCCAACCCCGCCGAACTACCCAGCTCTATAGCAAAAATAGAGGCGTGTATTTCTGAGATAGACTCGTGGATGGCGTGCAATAAACTGAAACTAAACAGAGGAAAGACGCAGCTATTGATCTTGAGTGCACGACATCGTCCACCCCCATCAATAGAGTATGTTGATGTGTCTGGTGAGCGGATCAAGCCATCTCCCTCTGCAAGGAACATTGGAGTTATCTTTGATGAGCACATGTCACTAGATAAGCATGTTACCAGTACCTGCACAGCCTGTTTCTTCCATCTTAGAAACATTAGCAAGATAAGAGACTGCTTATCTCTAGCAGATACTGAAAAACTAGTTCATGCGTTCATTACACCTAAGCTAGATAACACCAACTCGCTACTATATGGATTACCCAAATTCCTGATAGATCGTCTACAAAATGTCCAGAATGCTGCACCTCGTGTTGTCACTCGTACAAGAAAGTATGACCACATCAAACCTGTTTTAAAGCAGCTTCACTGGCTCCCAGTTAACCAGCGCATAGATTACAAGATATTACTTTTGACTTTCAAAGCGCTCAATGGACAAGCCCCTAGTTACATCACTGAACTGCTGAAGCCTTATGTACCAACCAGAAATCTGAGGTCCTCCTCCAAAAACTTACTTAAAGTACCACCTATCGAGCTAGTAAGTCATTGTCACAGGTGTTTCATAACATCATAAAAGCTATCAGACTTTAAGACCTGTATAAAGACATACCTTTTTAACAAATTTTATAATTAACCTTCTTAACAAATTTTATAATTAGCTTAGCGAGTTAATTAGCTATTTTATAGTTAGCTAGGTCGCTAGTTAGTTGGTTAGTTAATTAGTTAGTCAGCTAGTTAGTTAGTTAGTTAGTTAGTTAATTAGTTAGTGAATTAGTTCTATTATAAGTTTCACAGTTTTTACTCTCATCATTACAGATTTTTTATTAGCTAGTTTTTTACTCATATTTTAGTGATGTTTACGTTTTTTTACAAATGAATTGTAAAGCGCTATTGAATAGCAATAGAAATAGCGCTATATAAATACTGTATTATTATATTATTATTAAAAGGCACTGGTTCCCATTAGTGTTAATTGTGCATTCCACGTACATTACTGGGCCAGCGTTGTTAAGCTTCTGGTCCCTAATATCGGTTGGTGCTGTCTGGATCTCCACTGAAAGGCTTGGGAAAAGGAAGCAAACCACATCATGGCAAGTCTCGACCGATTCTTTGTATTAAAGAGGAACTTTCATCCCTCTTTCAACACGAGACCGGTTCTTTCTCTGGTTTCTTCCATGCGAACTGGATCAGGGTCAGGATTTTTAAAAGCCTTGGTCAGCTCAGGTGGCAGGTGAGTCTTTGGTTCCCAAGTGTTCTGGCTGGAGCAGTATCCCTGCCACTTGATCATGAACAGAGGCTTTCCATGACAGATCTTTTTAGCAACGATCCGCTCAGCATCAAAGACTCCAAGAACTTCAGGCTTTCTATCACACATTCAGGGTCTGGACAGTTTGGTAGTTTCAAGACTCCCATAATAGCCTTGAGGTGGACGACAGCGTTTCTCCAGATTGTAAGAGGAAATCAACCAAATTTTTCTTTACTGAAGGAAACGAGGATACTAATAGTATATACGATACGACAAAGACATGCCACAGGATTGAAATGTACAAATCACTGTCAAGCACAAACAAATTAACGTAACATAGCAGGATGCGTCATGCAACACAACCCATTGGCAAGCTCGTGCAACAAACAGTTATTTTCTGTGCTTACTCTTCTTTTTCAAAAATGTTAACACCAAAGTAAATATATGAACCCATATTGTCGATAAGATGTAATACAAAAATAGTTACAAATTGTGCATGCTCTGAACATACCGCAGGCTCCTGCTCCCATACAGATTAGTGAAAATGCACCCTATTTGAAATTTTCTTAAGATAGAAATTTAGAAATGGATGATCCTGAATCACCACCACCACTTCCACTGCCGCTAAAGCAACAAAATGCCCTTTGGGGTAAAAAGCTTCTGGAAGCTTAGACACCAAAGGGCCATGTTGACCGACATTTAGTCGACATTATAGGGAGGCATTTGGGCTTCCCCCATGATCAAACAATGAAAACTTTACCTTTGCCTAGTAGAGATAAAAGAATATAAAGGCATATAAAGCGCATCGACAAAAGTAGATAATATCTAGCGCTAGACAATATTTTTTTGCTACCCTGTGTAGCAGTTGTTTTCTTCTCAAAGGAAAAAGGCGAACTAAAAGCTTGTGAGATGCAGACAAAGAGAACCCACACGGGAACTAACCAGCGTGCAGCTGTTTCACTTAAACATGACAAGTGGACTAAGGGCATGCAAGTTGCTCTCTTTTACTGGCTGCCAAATGAGTGATTTTTATTCTGTTTTGAAGAAAGTGTCAGGGTGACTTAAAGACCTCATGAAGTCCTTTGTATGGTAGAAAAACTGTGCAGGTGGATTTTTCTAATGAAAATCAAATCCTAAACGGGTGGTGATAGAACCGAAGGGTTTGTTGAGTAAGATGAAGAAATAGATGAATATGTAACAGACAGTTTCAAACTCAAATGTGATGAGAGCTTGGGATGCCAGTCTCAAGAAATTTGGTAGATCCAAATTTGACACCGGTTTGGCTGCATATCAACTACTCCGGAATAAAGTCAGTGCAAGGCTTAAACGTGCTAAAGAAAGCTATTATAGTAGATCATTACTCAAAGAGAAAAGCGGCGATTCTGAATCTTTCTGGAGATCTGTAAAGAAAATATTGCCAGACACAAAACTGAAATCTATCCCAACATGTATCAAGGCTGATGACAAGATTATTACTGATAGGCAAAGCATTTCAGAATAGTTTAACTCTTTCTTTACATCTGTTGTGAACAAGTTATTTGTAGGTATACCAGTTTTAAAATCTACAACTGAAGAGAGCACAGTTGTGATAGCTGACTGTGTAACACATTTGGTAAATCTCTCCATTAAATCTGGTACAGTCCTGTCTGAATGGAAGCAAGCAAAGGTTGTACCCTTGTTCTGGAAACAAAGATGATCTGGACAATTACAGACCTATATCAATTTTACCGATCTGGTCGAAAATTCTTGAGAAAGCTGTCTTCCATCAGCTACATAGCTACCTATCAGAAAACTCCCTCCTCTCGCCATATCAATCAGGTTTTCGCGCAAATCATTCAACTTGATTGGCCATTACCTTCCTTACAGATAAAATTCATAGACACATAGAGAATGGGCTATTGACGGGGGCAGTGTTTATGGACCTGAAAAAGGCCCTCAATACTGTTCCTCACAATGGTCTTTTAAACAAGTTGTTTAGATATGGAATTCAAGACCAGCCTCTCTCATGGTTTGAGAGCTATCTCAGAGAATCTTCTCCACCATGCACACCTTGGGGTCGTTACTGTTGGACTCGCCTCCTATTTGGCATTAGTTCAGTGCCTGAAAAATTTCAACAACGTCCCCATGATGAACTCTATGGACTTGAAGGTGTTGTAAACATTGCTGATGACATCATTGTCATTGGTCAGGGTGAGTCCCTGGGAGATGGTACTCAGGATCATGATTGCACTGTGCTGCATTTGCTAAATTGTCTCAAGATGGTCGGTTGCTATATAAATTCCTCCCGTCACTATCTTAGAGGTCACGTGATGACACGTTCACAGCTTGAGCAGATTTAAGCATTAAGCTAAAGGGCTTTTCTCAGTCACTTATTTTACATTGGATAAAGCTCCGTAACCTTCTTTTTTTTAACATTGAATGTATTCAATGTTGAGTGTTTTATTTCATCTGTAGCCCTGAAGGAGACCATAAATATGGCGGAAAAAGCCGAAAATGCTGCAAAGAGAAAGGCCATGTGGGCAAATGTGATTTGAAACGACAAGTACATTGTTTCTGAGAAACATCGCCTATTTTTAACATTCATAGGGAGTGCTAAATGCTCCAAGAGAACTTTCGCCAGTTTCAAGTCCAAGAAGATGCTTTATCTAAGTAAGAACAAGATATCTTGGCTTTGCAAAGGGAAACAGATGCTCTAGTGTAGGAATCAGGTTAGTTTCCTGCTTGTAAGTGGGTTAGTTGCATTTATTTGCCGTTTTGGAATTGTCGTAATTTTGATGATGATTTACTATCCTTGTTTATAGAAAGAGGAGTGCAAAAATCAAAGGCAGAGAAAGAGACACTAAACAAAAAAATAAGTGAAGCAGAGGAGACACTGAAAGAACTAAAGGAAGGCTATTGAGAAAGTATAAAAGCTGTTGCAGCAGAAGGATTACTCCTAAAGACGTAGGAGTGCTGCTACCACATCATATGAGATGATTAATGATTACAAGTTAAGCACTAGATACAGGAGAAGGGAAGAAATTAAAAACATTTTAGAATTCATTCATAGGGATTTTGAAGCTTCGTTGTATGGGGCATGGGATTTTTTGGCTGCTAATGCAAGTCATGAAACCATGAGCAAATTAATGAGTAATTATAAGAGAGGCCAATTTCTTCAGGGCATTTTTGAGAGAGCCATTAATGATTATCGGAAGTCAGAAGAAGTTCTAAAACAGTCTTTGGCACTTAAATATCACAGTTATTTGTCTAGAGGAAAGTACAATCTTGTCTGTAAAACACAAAGTTCATTTTTTAATGCTGAAAAAGAGGTCTGGCTGCCATGCAACATTAATTGTCTTGGAGTTGACTTAAGGTTACCCAAGCTCAGCTTCTCAGATGACAATGTTGACAACTTTGTGAAAAGTTTAGACATTTCTCATATCACTCAGATCCCAGGGGTATCAGGTGTTTCTCGCACAGTCACTGGCTTGATGTTTATGATTATAGCTTTGCACTTGAGGGTTCCCCATCTTTCTCGTAAACTTGTCTGGTTCAATGAAAATGAAAATGATTTTATTTTTCAGTTCTCAGATGATGGAGCTCCTGAATCAAATAAGCTGACAATGTCAATCGAAATTATGGTTTGCAGGAACTTTGGAAATCAGGTATGAAATAGGGACTTCCAGTACGTCCTCCACTGTGTAAGTGTAAAAGAGAAAGATCAAATAATGCATGACCTCTGAAAGCAGCAGACTGAAGAGATGAAGATGTTGGAAGGTAATGTTTTGACTGTTTTTGATAAGGAGTGCACTGTTGAATTTCAGCTAGAGCAGACATGTCCTGGCAGAGCTGGGCTGCCAATGAACTCAACCAGGTAGCTACATATCCTTCCCCAAATGCAAATGTTCATAGAGGAAACATGAATACGATGGGGGGGGGGTAGTATTGGACTGACCTGCCTGTTGAAGCGCAAAAATCTGGTAAGAGAATTGAATGTGGTATCTGTGTGTATTACAATGGAAGAATTGTCTTTGTCTGTGGAAATTTCCAAAACTTTCGGCTACTCTCAGTTGTTGGATCATGCCAAAAAGATGATTTCAAAATTTGAAACGAAGAGTACCATAAAATTTTCCTGTTACAAGGCTAACAAGGACTTTGGAAATCATGGTATATACTATTGAAGTTAATTATTGACTAACTTACAGAAACATAATTTGTTCATGCAGAAATATAAACTTCCATCTTCAATTAAGAATTTTATTTCTTAATTTCCAACAGTTTCTGCTACTTTTGGGCATCCACTCAATAGGATAGCTTCAGCTATTTGAACATATGCAACTCTTTAATTATCACTAATTCCCCTTTCAATTCTCATTTGACTTTGTTACCAGCTGTATTTCTTTATCTCTTTTTGTCAATAAGTATATGTGCGTTCAAAATAAAACTTATCATCTCTTTCAACAATATATTGCCGCATCTAAAACTGTGAGTGACCAACAGATCTTTCAATGTTTTGGTTGCTGGCTGTCTATAGATTACAGGAAAAGGAACCACAGACTTTACTGGGAAGAGCCCAAAGAGGTCACTGGTGAGAAATAGAGTTTACAGGAGTACCCTTTTATATT
>NC_142673.1:15116112-15153612 GCF_964200805.1 Pocillopora damicornis | reverse complement strand
ATCCTTTCTCGGAGTACAGAGCTGTTTCTGTTGCTCAGGTTCATATGAACTGGCCTCATGCCTCCAGTTCCAAAACAAAGATCTGCAAACCCACTGGGATATTGTGAAATGCCATAGGTTGTGTCACGTTTGTAGGAGACCAGGACATTATAGAGACAGGTGTGAATCCCAAAAGTTCTGTCCATGTAGAAGTGATAAATGACAGCACAGGTTTCTTCACAACCCCCTAAGAGACATTAGAGACACTAACCGAGGCAACCAAACCTGTGAACGGGAAAAACAACCTGCAGAGAATCAGCCAAACCCAAGGAATGGTGAGCATCCGAGCACTACTGAACTTAGGAGTACAGTGCAGCATGCAACCGCAATAGAGCTGACCAAGAAGAAGACCATACTTCTCCATGTGATACCAGTGAAGATCTCATCGTCCAACGGGAAGTCCATCACCACTTACGGATTGCTAGACAATGGCTCATGTGGAGCCATGATTAGTTCCGATGTTGCTAATGAACTAGGCCTGAAAGGTCAGAAGGAAGTGGTGTCTGTTAGCACCCTCTTGCAACAAGAAGATGAAGAGTTTAAAGTTGTAGAATTTGAGTTGCAATCCGCTAGTGGAGAAGAACTCACCACCATGGAAGAAGGTCTTGTATCAGAGAAGTTTAATATCACAGAGAACTGCCTTCCAGAAGATATGGCTCACAGAAACATAGGGACATTTCAGTAAACTTTGTCACATGTGAAAAGAATTTACATGATTAAGTAGAGAAGTTTTGTAAAGTGGAGGGTTTGGAACAAAGAGCACTTTGAAGGCTGAAACAAAAGGGGACGCAGATTGTAAATGCTGAGATTATAACTTGTTCAGAGAGGATATGCAAGCAGCGGACATCCTAAATAAGACAACAACACTTAACGACAAAGATCACTATGAGATGGGGCTGTTATGGAGAAGAGACAATGTTTAGCTACCAAATAACTGAAGGGATGCAGGGATAAGATTGCAGAGTTTGAGACAAAAATTCTATAGAGATCCTAGTCTTGAAGACAAATACCGTGCAAGGTTTGGTTTTCTATACCTCTGGGAAAGAGAGCTGATCCATCCCTGGATGTCAATCTTGATGAATTACCTGTCGATAGAGCACTGGGGGTATGGTGACACAGAGTCAGACATGTTTGGTATTAAGGTGTTAGAGTTTAAAAAAGATAACACCACAAGAGGAGTTCTATCAACAATCTGCTCCGTCTTCAACCCACTGAATCTTCCTGCACCCGTAATGTTCCCTGAGAAGCAAATCATGTAAGAACTGTGGAGGTTGAAAAGGGCAAGGGATCAAACTCTCAAAGGAGAACTCCTCCAAAGATGGTTGCAGTGGAAAAATGACCTACCTCTTCTGGCAAAGGTGAACATCCCCAAATGTTACTTTAGTTGGTTAGACCACGAAGGACCTACTCTACAGCTTCATCACTTCTGTGACGCGTCCAAAGTTGGACATGGAACTGCCACATACCTCTGAATTACCTACTCTGATGAAACTGTAGAATGTGCATTTGTTATTGAAAACTGTCAGTAATCCCCATCTTGAGCTACAGGGAGCTCTTTCAGCAGCACATGTTGATCTTGCAATGAGAAAAGAACTGAACTTTGAGTTTGAACAAGTGGTTTTTTGAAGCAATGCCATGATCATTTTAAACTATATCCACAACGCGAACAGGCGATTTCAAATTTATATGGCCAATCGAGTTGGAGAGATTAGGGACCTCACGTCACCACAACAGTGGAGACATTGTCCTGGCAAACTGAACCCCGCTGATGATGTTACTTGAGGCCTTGGAATGAATTAATTTCTTAAGAATGAGCAATGGCTGAGAGGCCCTCCCTTCCTGTATAGTAGTGACTACCCAGAACTCAAGTTTGAGAACATCGCAGTGGAGAAGCTTGAGATAAAGAAGGAAGTGTATGTGACCACAGTTAACCCAACAGCTTCTTTGAACTGCCTTCTGACCCGATTCTCAAGTGGTCCTCGAGAAAGAAGAAAGAAGATACAAACACATGTGAGATCACACAGCGTATCAGTCACGAAGAAATTGAGAAATCTAAAAGAGAAGTTGTCAAGTTGGTACTGAAGAGCATCTTTCTGCAAGAGATAAATTTTTCTTGATTTGGGTGTTTTTTTGTTTTTTGTTTTTTTTATTTTGTAAAGTCAAGAAAACAGGGAAGGGGTTGGGGTTTGTATATATGTCGCAGGATTGATTCTAACGTATGTTCTTTTGTATAGGTCAGAGCCCACATCAGTTCCTTTCCTCAACAAACATCCCATTATTCCCACAAAGACAACCCTGACAGAGAGTATCTGGAACCAGGATGGTCAGTACAGAGAATGTACTACGATTACTTAGAGATGAACAAGCCAGCTGTTCTCGAAAGGGAACGCGAAATTATAAGGTAACTGTAATAGCTCAAAACAAACCAACAGTTAAATGAGTTTTAAGGTCTTAGGTAATAAAAAATAAATAATACCCTTTCAACGTAAAAACGCCAGAAAAACGAGGAAATACACCGAGGAAAAAAAAAAGGAAATTGTAAAATACAAAAAGTTCACAAGGACTGCCAATGGCAAATTTGAAAACTTAAGCATAAACTTTTTATAATAAAGGACAATGTCGACAGGTATTAAAGACATCAGTTCGCGGTAGTTTGTACATCTGTACTAAATGCACCAAACGCATTACTTTCGGCGCTGTGATAATAGAGAATCATTTTATTTCCTTAGATGTCAGCAGAAAAACACAACACCAATTCCACCGAAACTGAAAGCCCACATCCTACTACACACATACAGGGACATCTTCAATGGAGAATTCAACCTGGGCTTCGCACTACCTCGCACCAACACTTGCGCCACCTGCGATAAACTGGCCCTTAAAGTGCGATCATCCGAGGGTGCGGAAAAAGAAAAACTTGAAAAAGAACTCGAGGAACATCACAAACTTGCCGAATCTGCATTTACAATGCGTAAAGACGACAAGGCACGCGCGGTGAGGAGCTGGGTTGGAAAGCCCCGTCCAGTTGGCTCTTCAGGAGTAAAACACCTCAGTAAAGATGCTGTAGACATGATAACTTATGATTTTCAACAAAATCTGGAGACCCCAAACTTACAGCATAACGATATGTTTTATAAGAGGCAGCTGTGGACCTACAACTTTGGTATCCAGGATTGCGTGTCCAACCAGGGCTATATGTTTACGTGGGACGAGACGACAGCCAAACGTGGGTCAGTGGAGGTGGCAAACTGCTTGTATAATTTCCTCACTGAGTTTAACACTGGAGCGAGGTAAGTTTTAGTTTTTTGTATTTCGGAACATCGGTCGGTTGCATCTTAGCGTAACCCTCGAACCCTGCATGTTTGATTTTCAAATTTAAAAGTTTGAAGCGACGTTTCGCACGAGTGATCACAACAGCATTCTAGTATATATCTCTAAAGCGCTTTGAAAGAATTTGATAAAACTTTACTTAGAAAAGAAACCTGTGTTTGTTAAAAAGCGGAGCAACGCCATAAGGGTTCAATCTGCAACAGTCAAAAAAACTTTTTAGAGTTTTGGCGAATTTTATTATCGCCAGAACAGTTCCGTGATCGCCCAATCAATAAATAAAGTGATTACCATATTTATTCGATTAAAAACCGTCCTCGAATAAACGCTGCAGTTTAGAGCAGAAATGATTCTCATAATAAACGCCACCCTCGAAAAAACACCGCATCATCAAAAAGCAAATGCAGCAACATATAATCGAGTTTGTGCAAGCCTACAAAATTTATGTTTCTTCATTGTAACAATGTTTTAAGATCAGTACATTTGAAAATCGAAACACGAGAACAATATACAAAACATGGTTTTTTTTTAAATCAAATATTCAGTTAACATACTATTCTTTGCAAAAAACAAATTAGATTCTAAATAAACTGCGCCCTCGAATAAAGGCAGCACTCAAAGGAAGAATAATTTAATAAACGTTGCGGTGTGTAACGGAATAAATACGGTGATAAGGTGAACCCTCAATTTCGCGAACAAATTCACCTAGTCCCCAGTCATTGTTAGATACAGGTCTCACTATAACACCATATTATTTATTGCTTCACTGTCATATGAGAACAGCTAGTGTCAGTGGAAGTGGACTCAGGGAGATGTTCATTTTGGGCTTTGATAGTTTACTGGAGAGGATCTTGGCTGAGATTTACTTGGGCCTTTTTTCGGTTTTCTTTACTTTCAACATCCCTGTAGCTCTCCTTGTGCTACATACTTCCCACTAGTGTTCTTTAAGTTCCCACTGATGTTGCTCTTGTCGTAGAATATCTCCTGCGAAATCCCACTTGTTGGACTTTCTCAGAGTTATTACATGCCCTACATCATTGTTCTTTTTAACCCCTTGCCCTGTAAATATTTTGACTGAGTTGTGGGGCTCAAAGAACTTGGGGATGAGTGTAACCCTGATCTGCATGTATGGGGTAACTCTGGCTTTCTCATACCCTTCTTTTTAGCCATTTAGACTGACAAAAAGAGAAATCAAGGTGCTATACTTCCTTCTCCTTCTGCTTGAGTGGCTGAATCTTGACAGTTAGGTTTACTTGTGAACCACATCACTGTCTGATTCTTTAACGGTTAAACCTAGTAGTTCAACATCAAAGGAAGAGCAGAACCAAAGAGCAGCTTCAGCTTGTGAAAAAAAGTTTTCTTAAGGTCCTGAACTTATTTTTCACAGTTGAAAGAGGTTTTCCCTGGTATAAACTAATTCCCACTGAATTTTCCAATGACTGGACTCTCTGTTTGTTTTCTGCAAAACTTAGCTCTCATTTTTCCTTTGGTTCACTGCCAGCACCCTTTCCTTAAAGATTCTTTCCTTCTCCACCTCTAAATTCTCATAGGCCTTTTTTCAATCTTGAAGCTCATTTTCTATGTTTTCAATTTCTTAGTAGAGTTCATGAACAGGTTTTGTTTGACCCTCCATAACATGAAACTTTCGGACCCAGTTATCCAACCCTTTTCTTCCCCTGCCCTTAGTTTTTTGTAATCTGATGAAATTCTATGGGCAATATTTCTCTTGCAGAACACATACCTAGCAAGCAGATGGTAGTGGCCGATACTCTGTCAAGAAGCCATCTCAAGTCTCAAGGAACCTGATACAGTGGAAGATGTTCAAGCATTCATAGACTTAGTTGAATCTTCAAGGCCAGCCACCGATAACCAACTGGAGTGGATTAAAGAGGTTGGTGCAAAGGATGCCCAGCTCCAAAAGGTGGTTGCAGTTACATCACAAGGGTGGCCAACACATGTGCAAGAAGTTCCACTCCATGTGGACATTTGTCAATAAGCAGTGGCCTGTTAACGTATGATGATCGCCTAGTGATAACTGTTGGTATTGAGGTATTGTCTGCCATTACAGCAGAAGAAAGAACTGTCAAGAGTCTTGATTTGGATAAGCTTCTAATTGAGAGAGCACTAAGGTTGCAGTGGGACACCAAAACAGACACGTTTGGAGTTAAAGTAGCCCTATAGTCAAAGCAGAACGACACAAGAAGAGGATGTTTATCGACAATAAGCTCCACGTTTGATCCACTAGAGATGATTGGGCCAGTGCTGCTACCAACTAAAAGAGTCATGCAGAAGACTTAGCAGTTTAAGCTACATTGGGATGAAAGGCTATTGGAAGAATGATGAAAGACTGGAAGAAATGGAAAGAAGAATTGGTGCTACTTAACCACGTTAAAATCCCTCGCCGTTATTTTCATGGCAGCTTTCCCACCAATGCATTGTTTCAACTACACCACTTCAGTGATGTATCTGAAATTGGTCATGGAACTGTCTCTTAATTGAGAAAGCAAGCAGAGGACGGAACTGTGCAATGTTCCTTCATCATGGTTAAGAGTTGTACAGCCCCCCTTCAGTAAGCCTCCATGCCAAGACTTGAATTACAGGTAGCCATAATTACAGTACGTGTTCATGGTTTAATATTAAAGGAGACTGATTTGGACATTTCTTCCTCATTCTTCTGCATCACACTGCAGTACATCAATAATGACTCTCATAGATTCAAGACCTACGTTGCCAACTGGGTTGCTGAGATAAGAGACACATCTCAACCGAACCAGAAAAGCGCAACATCAACAACAAAAAAATTTCCATGAGGCATGACTTCAGAACAAGCATCAAGGCGGCATTGGGTAGATATCTGACGCATATAAACTGGCCTCTGTTGTTCACTCCTCTGGTGAGCTGTGAAGAGAAATGGCAAGTCTTCAAAGATGTCATACATTCAGGCCTTGATACCATCATGCCTGCCAAACCAGTCAAGATCTGCACAGCCGAATTCAAGAGTTTGAAATCTCTTATTATGAAGAGACAAAAGGTGTTCTGTGCATATGGCCCTGACTCAGCTCAATTTAAATACTTTCGTAACCTTCTCAACTGACAGAGAAAAATCTGCAGAGGGAAATACTATGAGTCAAAGATCCAGCACCTAAAAGGAGAAAACCCGGAAAGATGGTGGGATGAAACAACAGCCAGACTAACATCAAAGGATTCTCAGTATTGCCTTTCAAAGAGCAAGCAAATACCATCAATGCCGCTCTCCTCAAACCACTCGAGGAGTATAAACTACCAGCTCCTCTTGAACAGGTCCTCTCGAGTCAGACTCACCTGAGATCTTAAGGGTGAGTGAACAGCCCATGCAAAGAACACTGAATGTCCTTAATCCAAGGAAGACCTGCGAACCGAACAGAACATCCAGCTGACTGCTGAAAGGATACTGTGACCTCGTGGCCTATCCCATCATGGAAATCCTGACTGCCTCCTACACTGAACAGCGTCTTCCTACCTTCTGGAAAATGGCTGATGTGACTACCCTTCCCAAAAAGAAACCAGTGGTCGACATCCAAAAGGAATTGAGACCAATATCCCTGACCCCCTGTATTTCTAAAGTGGCAGAAGAGTTTGACGTGGATGGTTTCGTGAAACTTGCAGTCATGAACATCCTTGATGACAACCAGTACAGTGCCATTCCAAATTCCTCAACTACAATGGCCCTAATTAGTATGCTGCACAGCTGGTCCTTGGGTATGGATGGAAATGGAGACTGTAAGAACTTCACTATTAGACTACTGTAAAGCGTTTGATTTGATAGATCATAGTATACTCGTTAGAAAGTTGCATAACCAGTGTAAATTATTAGCCAGTATTATCAACTGGATTATAGATTTTTTTATTGAACAGATCCCAGCGGATTAAATTTGCATCAGATTGTTTTTCTGAATGGGGCCCAGTCCCTACCAGCGTACCACAGGCTACCAAACTAGGCCTGTGGTTGTTCCTCCTAATGATTAACAACCTCGATATGAATGCACAGCATTGGAAATATGTGGATGACACCAAGGTGTCTGAGGTAGTAGTAAAGGGCAGAGAAATTCATGTGCAAGCAATAGCTGACAGCGTAATTGAGTGGTCTCATGAGAACAGGGTCCAACTAAATGCTGATAAGTGCAAAGAACTTAGGATCTCCTTTGCTAAAGAGCAAAGAGTCTTTGATCCCGTCATCATAGAAGGAAAGGAGGTAGAGTTAGTCACTAGTACAAAGCTACTAGGCCTTACAATAGCAAACAATCTAACACCTGTCTTTTTTAACGGTCTCCCTCAGTACTTAAAGAGAGAGCTAGTACAGCTCGAGAAAATAGCAATATCAATAATAACCTCAGGAAAGTGCAACTCAGCAATAGAGGTGGGGTTAACACCCATTATTACATACTATGTAGCAGGCTTTTTGATAACATTGTCAGTGATCCAAACCATAAATTGAAGGCGCTCCTTCCACCAGACCATGACAAGTAAATATGCCAAAGCTTTGCATGAACAGAACAAGTAATACTTTTATATATGCGATGTTAAAACAGTCCAGGCTGTAGTTTTATCCCACTTACATTCATGCTTTATATTTTAACATATTTCAATAAGAAATGTTATATGCAATTTTTTAATATTATCTTGTGACGAACGTTCAGCAAGTGAACTGAACTGAAATGAACTTAACTGTTTTGTTTTGTGTGATTATTTACTATCGTTTAAATTCTATTATCGTTTCATTGTTCATTCCTTTAATCATTTATCAGAGCGTATTTGATCGTGTTATTAGCCGCCTATCATGTTTAAAGCCTGTTGCTTACATAATCTCTGTAGTATCACCTATCAGAGTGTCAGAATAAGTGGTCAGAGTATATCCATCTAGAGTTTTCTATCGGAGTTATTGGAGTTTTCGGAGTATCTGGAGTCACTTTCCCACGGAGTTTCTTTTACCCTTTTTACGCAGGATCAAACGTGAGTTTCCTTTGTAAATTTAATCGCCTTTTTTTATCGTTACATTCATTTGTAATTTCCATAGAATCATTTCTGATTATGCAATCATAAATTTCCTTTTAGTTTTCACCGCATTGTAACACGTTGTACTCAATAAAAACTGGAATGAGACGGATGTGTATATGTGGTTGACACTCAACGTAATCCCAACACTTGGGTACGCGACATATCTTAAAAATCAGTTTTCAATTTATTTTCTAGGATTCATTTGTAATTTCCAAGTATTGTAAAGTTTTTGTAAATAATTGTGTACTATCTACCCTATCTATCCTATACTATTTCATCCTTTCCAGTGGAAACACTGCCCAGGGGCTCTTACCCCTGCTGATGACGCATCTCATGGGCTTTCAGCACACCAACTGAGTAGTCAGAGATGGTTCAGTGGTCCAGCCTTTTTGTTAAAGGCTGAGGAAGAATAACCACTGGCTGAAGTTAGCGAGGTGTTGGAGGACAACTCAGAGGTCAAGAATGAGAAGCCTATATTCACCTTGCTAACTTCAGACAAGTTGCATGAACTGCTTCCGACATACTCTTCCTGGACAGTACTACAACAAAAGATAGCCTGCTGTTGAAATTCCAAGTCTACCTGATGCATCGTAATGGCATTAGAGCATTGCCAAGTACCCAACAACAGAAGATTTGAAGAAGGCAACAGTTGCTATAGTGAAGCTGATACAAGGAGAAATGTATACAGAAGAGATTAGTGATTTGGAGAAGCAAGGGAATGTGAAAGACACAAGTGGGATTGTCAGACTCCGGCCAATGTTGATTGATGGTGTTATGAGAATTGGTAGCCACATTTCTGAAGCCCCCATTATGCAAGGAGACAAGTACCCTATGATTATTCTTCCAAAACATCATGTGGCTCGATTGCTGATTGAAGACGCCCACCAGAAACTAGCTCATGCTGGTCAGGAACGCATACTGACAAATGAGACAGCAGTTTTGGATACCAAAACAAAGATCAGCTGTGCAAAAGGTCATGCGGTTCAGCCTTACATGCAAGAAACAGAGGGCAACCAAAATGGAGCAGATGATGGCTGCCTCACCAACATTTCACACCACAGCTTACCAGCCATGCTTCACTCACACTGGAGTTGACTACGTCGGCCTATTAAACATCAAGAGAGGGAGAGCAGTAGTCAAGAGTTGGGGTGCAATATTTACCTGTTTGAACTCTAGAGCAGTTCAGCTGGAGTTGGCTACTTCCTTGGAACCTGATCAACCAATTTTGTTGGGGCCAAAAGAGAGATCAGAGAAGCCATTGACAACTGGAACCAGAAACAGATCCGGGACTGGCTGCTACAGAAGGGATGCCAGTGGATATTTCAACCACCTAAGGCTTCACACACCAGTGGTGCTTGGGAGAGGGCTGGTCATTAGTGCAACCCAATAAGAAACTCTGTTTATTAGAAGAGCAAGGAAACCTTTACCAAGATTGAGACATTGTGTATAACTCATTTCAAAAAACTTATTCTTTAGACTTAATAACTAAGGCAACCCATGTTGAGTTATTATTTCTGTTAATCAGTAGCCAAGAGGCAGAATACTGCTTAGTTAGGGAACGTTCTAGAACATTATGTCGAGTGATGCAATTATTGCATCATGCTTGTTACATGCAAATACATCACCAGATTGCGTAGATGGTTCTTTGGTAGTTGCCGCTTATGTGGGTTGTTTTTGTCAATACATACCCTTGGGAGAGAAAACAAACCAGATGGTCTGGGAGCACAAAGAGGCTTTTCTTGGGATTGTGATTTGCAAGGAACTTGGGAGAAAGTGAAGGTTGGTGTAGTGGTAAGCCAGTGTGCAAGGAACTAGGAACTTTGAAGACAGTCGTAAGTTTGTGTAGTGGTAAGCTAAGATATGATTTGTAGAGGGCTCAAGTAAGATATTTAGGACCTTGCTTATCATGTTGTAAGTTATTATATTGTAAGTAAGAATATTACCTGTAGTTTAGTAAAGTTGTTTAGTTCGTCAGAGCAGTGTTTTTCTGTTGGTTATGTTATACTGTAACAGGGAGTTGCTGGTGCAGCAAATACATATCTTAACCCTAAGCAAACAAGTATAAAGAAAATCCATTAAGTAGCTGTTTAACTTAAGAGTTTACATTTTATGATTACTACAATTGACTTTTTATTTACTATATTTACAAGTCCATGAGTAGTAGGAGGAGGATGGAGAGGGTGTTAAAAGGCATACCCCCTCGCAAAGTCAATTTAAAAAAAGTGAGGCACGACCACAAAAAAAATTTTCATCTTGGTCAAAGACGAGCCAAAGAGATGTCCAGCCCCTATTTGTGAAAGTGGGCTTTGAGGAGGTAGGTGTTGATGACCCTTCATATTTCGCTGGTCAGCCACCCACAATTATTGTTATCATATCACTTGCTTCTTTAAAATTTAGTTTTTGATACACGTAAAAAATTATATTATTGTATTTATCAATACATTGTTCCTTCTTGAATGTTGGTTTGCAAATGCAGATTTACTATCAAGCTGCAAGAGCAAAGAAAGTTTTGGCCATGGCCCTATTTTACCCTTATTACAATGAGGAACAGATGGCAAGGTAAATTGCTTCGCTAAAATCTTTATGTTCTTAAGTGCTTTAAAACCTCGAAAGATTTACCTTAAAACTCTTCAACTGATGAAGACTGTGATGCTTCATATCATGTTTTGAAGCAAATCTAACTGTTAAGAAACCAAGGCTTAATTGAAATACTTCTTTTTTTTCTTTGGTTTCACCTTGAATGGGCTGTTAGAGTGCTTGGCACAGTTACTTGTGGATTGACAATGCTAAGAGCCAATCTGGAAGGCAAGGTAGTAATATTCTTGATTAAGATATATACCAGTAAATAATATATACATGGGTCGTGATAATTGGATTTAAAAGAATTTTAAAAGTTTACAACCACACAATTAACATTTATGGGCAAAACCAATGTTGACATCACTCTAATAAGACCATTAAGACTCCAGAGATATCAGAGCACTACTAACATTTGTAATGTTATGAGTAGTTGTTGTTGTAAGTGTAAGCTTCTAGAGAACTCCAGACTGCTTAGTCATAGTAACATGCATACCAAGGAACTTTCTTGAGCATTTCATCAAATCAATCGACTATTTCACCAATAAGCATCACACATTTTGTTACACCTTGGAGACTCCCTAAAAGATGTATATGAGGATAAACTGGAACACCCAGTTACTTTTAACTTCCACCTCCACTAAGGATTGGTGAGTAAACCATTGGAGAATATTTAATTTTTCAAATTATTTTTAGTGTTTTGGATGCACAGATTAGTCACATGCCAAAAAAATCTCCAAAATATTTGAAAGCATAATGACAAATTTGATATAGATGTATCAAATCTGATCAACATAATTCTTAGAGTTAGCTCCACTCATGATATTCAACTACGGATAATGGATATTTGAAGGGGAAAAAAAAGGAGAATGAAGAATGAAGAATGATATGATCAACATTTATAAGTGGCTAAGTAAATTTATAAATATTCATTTAACCACTCAAGAAGCACAAGAGTTAGGGACAAGGCTTATATATATAAAAAATGCCTGCACTCTAAACAACTTTCACAAAAGGCCTTTAATAACCAAGCATCAACAGGCTTACATTCTTTTTCATGAAATTATTTTCAAGAGGTGTATGGCTGGGTGGGTCAGGAGACTTCCCAAGAGTATTTTTCATTCCATCAAGTTGGATCTGTGTTTTTTTTCCTGATGCAAACCTACACAGCAACATTCTCATCCAATCAGAAAAACTGTGCTTGATAACTAGGGTAAGTAACATGTAAAAAGGATCTTGAAAGAACCATGTAGTAACAATTAAACTGGAACAACTGGTTCATGTCTATGTCATTTCACAGAAACAAGATGAAGCAACTGAGATGTTTGGAAAAGATGATGAGGTGAGAAAAATAACACAAGGAACTTTGCTTTGTTATTTTTTTTTCCATAAATCATATCTGTAACAATTGTGGTAAACCGTCAAAACTCTGGCTAATTGCAGGTATCTTTCCATGGAAGCGTTAATACTAAAGAATCCTTTGTTGCCACCATTCCTGGTAAGAAGAAAATTCCCTTTACAGAAGTTTTCATTGATACTTTTTTCAAACAAAAGAGGGATCCCTCAATGCCACCATTCCTGGTAAGTAGAACATTCCCTTTACAGAAGAGGGAATTGTTTCACTAAACATTCATTTTAGTATAATTAATTGTTAAATTTAATGCCCAAGCTGTTTATGTTTGGTGTTCTGCGTGCACTCTGTTTGAATTCATATCGCAATAATTATTGCAATGTTTGTAGCTTAAAACTTTTAGTTTAAGTCGCATAATCTAGTTGTTCAGTTCAGTTTCAACTGAGCTGACCAGATATTGTAATGTTGCTAACCAGTTATGTGCCACAAATATGAAGGCAGTCAAGAAGTAAGTTTTCAGTTGATATCCAGGTTAGTACAGTTAATTTTCTGTTTGTTTTGAATACTTGTAAGGCCAAGCTCCAAAATGGGTTCTTTGTATTTCAGATCAAATTGTGTTATTAAATAAAATTGGGTTCTTCCTCTGTATTGGGTCTTTGGTCTTCTTTTGGGCGGAACAGAAATGTTCTATGCAAATAGTCCAAAGAAGAATGACAACGTAAAAATAGCATGTCATAAATGACCCTTATGAGTTGCCATTCACTTTCCAACATGATGGTCAATTGCACCAAGAAAAAAATTGATGATGAAGCTGTAAACCTAAGAACTTGTTCCTACTCTTCTTAGGATAGCAAACTTGAAAATAAAATAACAAGGAATCCCCAATAAAGTTATATTTTACCAGACTCATATGCATGTCACCTTGCCTGTGAATTGCAAAATTAAAAAAACATGACCTTCTCCTTTACCTTTTCTTACTATGCCCTCAGAACCAGAAAAAGAAAGAAAGATGCCACAAAAGAGAAAGAAGAACGATATTGCATCTCTTCAAGAGGGCACTGACAAAACTAGTGAAAGTGTGGAAGTTGGGTAATAGTGAACAATGGCTCCCATTTTCGGCTGTCGGTAACCTGTTGGTCAACTGTCAGCTGACAGGTTACTGACACATTACCAACAGTTGGCCGACAGTGCTCAGTAGACCAAAAATTGACTGAAAATAGAGTCAAAGTTAAAAACAGTATATAGAAACATGACGACCATTGTTTTTTACCTATGTACTTGATTTTGTTTAAATGGTAAGATAAGCTTGTTTTACCCATCTCCTGATTGTAAGTTCCAAAGTTAAGTAGTAAATTGAGCACCTATTTCTTATATCCTTGTTTGTACACAAAAGAGCTCTTTTTCTCCATTTTGCGGCCACAAATAAGCCAAGCCAAAAGTAGTTTTTCAACTGCCCTATAATGTATTGCAAAATTTTTATTAGCAGTATGTCATGTATGTCTGATTAATAATCCTTTTTTTCTATTGGAGAATGCTTTTTTATTCCATTCAAACAGTTTATCGATAGAATAATTTATGATTTATTCTGGCTGTGAAGTTATGCATTGAAATGAAACTGAAGATTTACATGGTCAAGATTTGTCTTCCTCAAATTTTGGAAGATGATGGGAAGATCTCTGGCCCTGGCCATAGCACCAGACGAAGGAGGCTGCAGACATTAAATGCAGCAAAAATGCTGCATTTAGGCACTGCTGAGAATATGACACCAGCTTATGCAGGTCTCGTGGCAGTTTTGAATGGAAGTGCAATGAAATGCAACGATAAAATGTGCTAAGTTCACAAAGAAAATGAAGATGACTACTTTTGGACAAAGCCAAACAAATTTTATTAGAAGTGTAAATATTTTGTAAAAGGAGTGGCATAAGAAGAAGTATGATTCAATAAGGTCATAATTAGCAATGTACTTAGATAATGCTGGGGTTAAAAGGAACCATATTTGATTCATGAGCAACGTTCCAGTATCAACACCTCTTTCATATAAAGAGGTACTTAAAAGAATAAATCAAATAGACACAGGTGATTTACATGATGTAAGGGAAACACTTTGCAAAGGGCTCAAGAACGAAGATACAGTAAATGGGAAGTACAGGGACCTTCTAAGGCTATTATTGAAAATGGCACAGTTTTATCTCAGTGCCAACAATAACAGGATGGATAAGCTTAACTGGTTTGGGTAAAAACTTTTAAAGTTGCCATAAGGGGGGGGATGGTGCACCCTTTGGTAAGGATGACCAAGCATTGGCTTGGTTCATTAGTTTCATTAAACTGAGCCTGTTCACAAATATGTGGTACTGCTTGAAAGGTAAATGACTGAAATTGAAGGGAATGTGTTTTCAGTAGAAATTAATGATTAATTTTAACTGCTACCAAATGACACAAAATATTTGGCTTTTCTAGGAAGAGAACTAAGTATATCTGCCTCTAATTTTTCTCCATTTGCAGACATTAAAGAAAGTGACATTTCTAACGCTCAAAAAAATTTTGGTTCAATGGAACTATAGTCAAAGAATTAGAGTGGCAGCTGCTGTGGAAAAGAAGAAAGAGGAGATAAGTAAAACAACTCTGAAACCAGGCACAAAGCATGAGAAAATAACATCTTTCATCTCGCAGAAAAAATCTAAACCATGGTTTATTGATAGGGCCAAAGGAGAACCCCCTCATTTAAGAATAATGCTTGGCAACACTTGAATTCATCTGTCTTGATGTCTTCTTTGTCATGCAGTCATCTTGATGAATGCGAGTCTATTTCACATGTTTCTCCAAACAGCTGTTTGGTAAGTATTATCCTGCCATTAGATTCAACATGAAACAACAAGTTTAGCAAGTTTTGGGCTTAGGAATAAACACGATAGAGGGAAAGGAGGAAAGAACTTGCTAAAGTTGTTCCAGTTTTTAAACAAGGCTCTCGTTTTGCATGTAGTCATAATCAACCTATCTCAGTTATCTCTTCCATAAGTAAAATATTTGAGAGATGAATTTTTAATCAGCTGATTTTCTATTTTACAAATAATAACACGATTTCCTCAAAACAATATGGATTTAGACCAGGTTTCACACCTTCTGATTGTCTAATTGACCTTAGTGAAGAAATAACTTCTCCTCTTGATAGAGGACTTTATGTGGTTTCTTTATTCTTAGATTTAAGTAAAGCATTCAATACAGTAAACCATCAAATATTACTAACTAAACTTAAGTACTATGGATTACAACAAAGTGAATACAACTGGTTTCTTACTTAAGTAACAGGAAACAGCAGGTGCATGCAAATGGTGTTGCTTCTGATACACGTTTTATAAATTAAGCATCCAACAGAGTTCCGAAGATCCAAGTAGAAACAATGGTAACAATTGCATCTTTACAGTGAAGAGATTGTTTACCTCAGCACTCAAGGTTTAGAAATTGGCCAGAGGATGGTGTGACATCTGGTAAGATGAAAGCTTTTCTTGCCATGATAATTGCAATGGGCCTGGTGAATCAAGAGAATATCCAGGATTACTGGCCAACCAATGGTCCAGGATTACTGGTCTACTCCTTTTTCTCTCAAATTACGTCAAGAGACAAATTTATTAATATTTTAAATTTTTTTCACTTTTGTGATAATGATAATAATTATGCTCTTCGAGGACAGGAAGTGTATAGCCCAGTAAACAACCGAAAACAGTGGTGTCCAGATTCATACTTCCGGTACTTGCGATTTTCCCACCTGAGCTTGAGCGGATTGCTGTATGAACAGACTCTCAACTCAAGCAGACACGCGTTCGGGGAATTCAGTTCAAATTTATTATTAAAGGTATGGGCGGCCGTCACCACCAAAAATACAAGGATGTCAAATAGATCAGCAAATACAAAGATGGTGTAAGAATCAGCTGCAGGATAGAATAGCACCAAAAATACAAACCGCAAATGGAACAGTGATCTGCTGGGGGCATGACGTCATCGAATGTGAAGACAGGCACGAAACCATAGTGTAGTCGCTGAATGGAATACTCTTCAATTCGCCTTAAAGCAGAGCCAATTCAGTAAGTTTCTCCTCTTTTTTCACTGCTGATATTGCACTTATTCGTTGTCGTTCATGAAAGCGTCAATTAAAATAGCAACGAGACTGAATTCTACCACGGTTTGCCGGCCTCTTGGTTTACCACAGTTTGCTCGCGTTGGTGGGCCAGAATATGTTTAGAGTATTAAGTATTAAGTTGTGTTATGACGTGCATTAAATGTCAATTGTCGAGCTCTCTTTTCTTTCTCCGACTCACGCTTACTTTTCAATGAGAGTCCAACTTCAACGGCTCTTTGAACATTGGAGGAGTACGTGAGAATTTAAATTATGTGTGAGCTCTGGACGCCATTGTAAGAAAACTGATATCCTTGATCTGTTTTGACATTTTTCGATCAAAGTGATATCGGAATGCTTAACCCTAAGCAATTGGTGTGCCGGACGATAAGAGTAAGCTAAAAGAAGACATATTTATTATTTTAAAGAGGTGTACATTATATTGCTTTGTTTACTAATTTTTTCCTGGGTGCAGTAATAGTAAAGGTAAGTTCCATTTTTATTTTGTCAATCAAACGTAGATTACATGTCTGGACCGGAAACAGTTAAAGGGTTTTTTTCGCGTTCCAAAATAGTTTTTGCCAGAGTAATATTTTTTCTGAGTTGGTTTTGCGCGCATACATAATTATCTTCCCTTTGCTCTTTCCCATTCCGTAGTCATCACTTATTAAGGAAGTTCAACGGCTCTTTGAACATTGGAGTATTGTGGAATATTGGAATATTGGAGTTGGTTTTGCACGCATACATAATTATCTTCCCTGTGCTCTTTCCCATTCCGTAGTCATCACGTATTACGGAAGTTCAACGGCTCTTTGAACATTGAAGTATTCTGGATTGGAATATTGTGTGAGCTCTGGACGCCATGGTAAGAAAACTGATATCCTTAATCTGTTTTGACATTTTTCGATCGAAGTGATATCGGAATGCTTTAATTGGTGTGCCGGACGCTATTTCATTGTAACAACTGTTGTTTTAAACTTTCATTGTAGCTGATGTTCAGAGACGGCGACGTGGCCGCCTTCTTAGAAGAAATGGCAGCATTTCTTGAAGGCCACCTGGCATTGTTAGATGCTGTAAGTAAAATTCGTTTATTCAACTGGAATTATCTTGAGATTTGTGTTGAACAAAATAGGGAACTTTGCCACGAATTCTCCAGGTATAATGACGAAACAACTTGCAACTTAAGTGCTTATAAAATGGACCAGAAATGCATTTGCTAAAAAAATGATTTATTTTATTTTTGTTTCGTTTTCAGAAAAGACCCACATCACAAAACGAATTTGTACGATGGGAAGTAGTGATTTTTTATGTTCATTGCTGACGTTACTAAAGTCTGGTTTAGACGTTTGAACTTCACATGCACCTCAGTGAATTATAACTAGCATTATTATTCATTGTGTAAATTTTTTTTGTTCTGTCACCTTCTACAGGGACCAAATGATTATTCTGGCCCTGCGATTTATTGCAGAACAGCCTACCATACAGGAGTTGTTCGAAAATGGTAAATATCCCTTTTTTATTAGCTTTGAGACTCTTCAAAATAGTATTAAGGATAGCATGGACATTGTTGAGCTACGGGCTGAAACTGGAAGTCGAAATTTTCTCTGCTTTCCAAATGATGGAATTGAGGATAATAATCTTTCTCCTGAAATCAAGGATTGCGTCCCAAGCAAAGCTCAACTGTGTTCGTTTGAAAAAATCGATTATCTTTGTGGTTGAGCCTGCAAAGCTTTTGTGAACTGCTCTTTGGAGGCGGGAAGTAGTGAGTTAGCGAGTTGGAAGGTGTTCCATGTGTATTCCTGGTCGGCGAGACTTGCAAGTGTAATTAGAAATAGTATTTCAAATCGAAAGCGCGTAAACTTTTAATTTACATCACCATAACAAATATATATAAATATATATATATCTTTCGTAGGCATGCAGAGAACAGGAGAGAATCGAAACAATGACAAGGAGCCAGAGGAAGGAAGCAGTGGGGGAAAGAAAAGAAAACATGTTGTCGTGATATTGCGTTACACGGTCACGCCACTGGGCCGATGAACATCTTTATATTTAGAAGACTTAGGAGACAACGAATACACACGTGGCGGCAGTCGAGTTCGCACAATAAACAACCCTTTTGAGTTCACAGAATCGTGACATGGTGTCAGAAGTGGGATCGGCTCACCCCTAAAGATGACAGAAGCAGCTGAAGCATCCATAGTTGTGCCACCAGCGCCGACTCAAGTTTTTATTCCCCCGTCAAATCTGCCCCCGCCGAAAGCGCTTAATTTTGACGACAATTTAGCCACCGCATGGAAATTGTGGAAAGCAGCGTGGCAGCGCTACGAAATCGCTACTGGTGTATATAAACAAGAGGGCATAGTTCGTGTGTCGACATTACTAAGCATTATAGGCGAGGATGGCGTCAGAGCCCACGATACCTTTATTTGGAACGAAGACGAAAATGCAGACGACATTTCACAAGTCCTGAAGAAGTTCGATGAATTCTGCATTCCTAGGACACAGGTCATATATGAACGCTATAGGTTCAACAACCGAAACCAGGAACCAGGCGAAAACATCTCGACGTATCTTACGGAGCTTCGAACGATCACAAAAAACTGTGCACACGATACAATCACACCAGATGAAATTTTGCGTGACCGCCTCGTGCTAGGCATACGGGATGATCGCGTCCGCGAGAGACTTCTCCGTTTGAATGATTTATCTCTCCTACAAGCAGTTGACATTATTAAGTCGTCAGAACAGACCCAACAGCAAGTAAAGCTAATGGCTGGAGGAGACACTGCAGTTCATGCGTTACGGAAGGCGGGATCGGCAGAAAAACCTGAAGAAGAACGACAACTTAAGTCACAAGCATTTAGAAGACCGTCTAAAGAATGTGGAAATTGCGGAATGGTGCATGGACGTCATTGTCCCGCGTATGGAAGAACATGTTTTAACTGTGGGAGTATGAATCATTTTGCGAATAAATGTCGCGCTAATCCCCGAGGAGTGAAAAGTAGAGTTTCGGCGGTCCACGAAGCCGTCGACATGGGAAACGACCCCTACTACATTGGTGCTACTACTAGTAAGAGCAAAGGCCAGGAAAAATTGGCAGTGTTCAAACTCCACATTTATGGGCCAGATCCCAAGACAGAAGTCCAGTTTCAAATAGATACTGGGTTGCAGTGCGACATTCTCCCGGCCCAATTATACAAGCAAATCACTGGGGACACCCTCCTTCATCGCCTCAAACCATGCCAAAAGGAAATAGTCTCGTACACAGGGGATCACCGCAAAATTGCTGGTAAAGCTACCCTGCCTGTGTGGTCCCGTGGACAGCGGAGGTCAATGGAGTTTAACATCTTAGATGGAGACTATCAACCGATTTTATCATTGAACACCAGCCTCAATCTTGGCTTTGTGAGTTTGCATAATTGTGACGTCCTAGCATTACACGTCAAGTGTCCCAAAGCCTCCTTGCTCGAAGAGTATGAGGACGTATTCGACGGATTAGGGGCCCTACCGGGAACATACAAAATAGCCATAGACGAACAGGCGCAACCAGTGGTCCACGCACCAAGGCGAGTGCCAGTAGCCTTGCGTCCATGCATCAAAAACAAGCTGGACGAACTTGTTGATCGTAAAGTCATTATTCCAGTAACAGAACCGACGCAGTGGGTATCCAGCATGTTGGCCATAGTGAAGCCAAACAAAGTACGCATCTGTATTGACCCGAGAGATTTAAATCGTGCCATTCGGCGAGAGCATTACCAGTTGCCGACTATCGATGAAGTGGCCTCCCGCTTAACAGGTGCCAAGAAATTTACTCTTTGTGACGCCAAGGATGGTTTCCACCAAATCCTCTTAGACGATGCTTCTAGTTTCCTGACAACGTTCAATACGCCTTTTGGGCGTTATAGATGGGCCCGCATGCCTTTTGGTATCTCAAGTGCGCCTGAAGTTTGGCAGCAACGCATGCATGAATTCGTAGAAAATTTAGAAGGAGTTGAAGTTATCGCTGACGACTTCCTCATCGCTGGATTTGGCGAAACTGACGCAGAGGTCAACTCGAGCCTTGAAAAGAACGAACGTGCGTTCTTCAAGAAATGCCGGGAGTGGAACCTCATGCTCAACAAACCCAAGCTGAAAAGATCTCAAACCGAAGTGCGTTTCATGGGCCACCTCTTGACTCCTGATGGTCTAAAGGCAGACCCAGCCAAAGTTGAAGCTATTTTGGATATGCCACCGCCGACTGATGTGAAAGGCCTGAAGAGGTTTCTGGGGATGGTCAATTATCTGGCCAAATTCTTGCCACTCCTGTCCGACATGACAGAGCCTTTGCGAAGGCTTGAGGACAAGGACGTCGAGTGGTGTTGGCTTGCACAGCATGAGAAAGCATTTACCACAGTCAAAGAATACTTGGCCAAGGCCCCGGTACTGAAATACTATGATGTTACTGAAGAAGTGACAATCCAATGCGATGCCAGCATAACGGTTCTAGGTGCAGTACTGATGCAAAAGGGTCAGCCCGTTGCCTTTGCCTCGCGAGCTCTGACCGACACCGAAACGCGTTACGCTCAAATTGAGAAAGAGCTCCTCGCCATAGTGTGGTCAACCGACAAGTTCAATCAATACATACTGGGACGTGAAGTTGTACACATCGAGTCTGACCACGAACCACTAAGGGCAGTTTTTACCAAGCCAATACACAACTCACCAAAGAGACTCCAGAGAATGCTGATGGCCCTTCAGAATTACTCCCTGGATGTGCAGTATAAAAAAGGGGAACTTATGTGGGTATCAGATGCACTGAGTCGAGCATACCGCAACACCACCGAAGCCTCCAAGCACGATACAAGTCTGATCTGTACACTTGCCGAGATAGATCATTCAGAAAACCTCTCGATTGCACCATACAGGCTCGCTGAATTCAGAAACGAGATTGCCAGGGACCCAGTGATGCAAAAGCTAATCGGAGCAATCAAGGGTGAATGGCCAGTGTCAAGGAAGTCCTGTACCCCTGAGCTGACGCCTTACTATGACAAACGAAGTGAGCTTATAGAAGACAAGGGACTAGTATTCCTGGGGGAGCGATTGCTGGTACCCCCTTCCCTGAGAAAAGAAATGTTGAAGCAAATTCACCGATCACATATTGGAATCGAAGGGTGTTTACGTCGCGCTAGGGAGGTCCTCTATTGGCCCCTCATGAATTCGGAAGTAAAGGACTTTGTTTCCAAATGCTCAATCTGCCAGTCGTACCAGCCAGATCAGTGCCGCGAGGAATTGCAACCGTATCCGATCCCGTCGCGTCCCTGGTCGATGCTAGGTGCCGATTTTTTTGACCTTGGGCAACAACATTTCTTTGTCCTAGTCGACTACTGGAGTGGGTTCTTTGAAGTCCAGGAGGTTAAGGTGGCCACATCTGCTAGCGTGATAGCTGCGTGTAAAGTACAATTCGCCCGCCATGGGATACCAGACGTGCTTATTACCGACAACGGACCTCAGTTTACGTCATCGGTGTTCAGTGCATTCGTGAGAGAATGGCAGTTTGAACATAGAACTTCGAGCCCCCGTTACCCCCAGTCAAATGGCCGCGCCGAGAATGCCGTGAAGACCTGCAAGAACTTGATGACGAAAGCGAAAGCGGATGGGCAAGACCCGCTGTTAGCCCTTCTTGATTGGCGCAACACCCCAACAGAGGGTCTAGGAACATCACCCGTACAGAGACTGATGGGACGCCACACACGCACTTTCTTACCAACCCATAAAACGCTCCTGCGGCAGCCATCACACCAGGAAACAGCCACCAAATTAGCTGAGCACAAGAAAAGACAAGCTCAACAATACAACAAAAAGTTTCGCCCTTTGAAGGCACTAAAGTGTGGACAGGCCATCAGGATGCGGCTTCCCGGAAGGGAGGAATGGAGTCTGGGGACCTGCATGAAAGCCTTGGGGAACAGGTCTTATGAAGTTGAAGTTTGCGGCAGGCGATACCGACGCAACCGTCGGCAACTGCGCCTGACCTCGGAAACAGCACCACCTATGAGTCTGGTAGAACTAACTCCGCCCGAGTCTACCCTCAAACCGGTGCCAAATCTGACAGAGCCAGGACCTCCTCCACCGGAGTTCCATGGCGAGACCAAAACAGAGAGAATGCCACCTGAAAATGAGATGGGAACTGAGCTTGAGCCACAAAGGATTGAAACTCGTCGATCAGAACGCAGACGTCGACCGCCTTTGTGGCATCAGGATTACCATATGAACTGAACATTGAATGATTGAGCCGCTAAATAGTTGTTGGGTTCTGTTTCTATCTTTTTATGATTTCAATGAAGAACAATGTTTTATCGATTTCATGTGATTTGAACAGTGATCGAAACCGAACATTAAGTATTAATTAACTTTTGAAGATAAACTTTGTAAAAAGGGGAAGATGTCGTGATATTGCGTTACACGGTCACGCCACTGGGCCGATGAACATCTTTATATTTAGAAGACTTAGGAGACAACGAATACACACGTGGCGGCAGTCGAGTTCGCACAATAAACAACCCTTTTGAGTTCACAGAATCGTGACACATGTCTAGAGAAATGTAAATAAACGTTTACGCGGTTTCAATTTGCCGTTCGCCTGTTTCTGTCCGCTAGTGCGGGGGGGCCTAAATTTTGGACCAATTTCTATCAAAATGAATTTTTTGTAGATCCAGAATATTCTGCAATGCATTGAGTGACTTTAGTAAACACCGCTGGTTTGATTCAGAATGATTTACAGTCACCCGGATTCTACGTGAATGACTTATTCGGTGACCTTATAATTACAATTTCTAAGCGGAAATCACAAAAATGTCACGCAATCGTCTGTACTTCTGCTGATTTTTATAAAACATGCAGGTCGTGCTTGTATAGTGCTTGTATAGCACTGTTGTCATGTCATGCATGCACTATTAGGCGATATGTTTGTTTCTCCCGCGTGCTATCAAATCTACGCAAGTTTTGCGAATTGTCCCTTTCTGTGCATGGCTACTGACTACGGGCAGTCTAGACGAGAAAAAAATGAAGCAATTTCCGAACGCTGCGGTTTTCGCTTCCAGACCAAATACAAAGTTTTTGCCCAAAGCTACATAAAAATCAATCTCCGGAAATAATAGAGGAATCAGGCCAACCTTCCATCCATCCAATACTTCTTTAGGGCAGCTAAAAGTTAATAATATATATTTTTTTGGCCAACAACATTACAGAATCGCGCCCATTGAAAAACGTCGCACGGGAAAATGCAAATAAGCTAGAAAAGAGAAAGAGAGCATGCGTAACTTCACGCAGGCCTGTCAATCTGACTTTCAATCATGTAATCCCCCGTGTACGCAGTGTTCGAAAGTATTGTTTCTTGTGCAGACAACCGAAACGTAGCGCTTTTCATCGAAGAAGAATAGACGTAATTAGTGGCGTTATCTTGATTAGGTTATATTGTTTAAAAATCGGTCAGATGTAAAATTAAATTACCTTTCAAATGCCGGGTTTTCAATTTGTGTTAAGACTCAAATGCGGCACATTTGCGAGGTTCGACCATCAACTTCGCCAAGAAAGCAAAACATCACAGAAATATTCCTTTTAGTAAAATTTCCGTACTGCCCCATACTATCGTAAAACAAATCTGTTTTCCCAATGGTAAAGTATTGTTTTTGTCACTCTATCCAAGAACTGAACGTATAATGTACCAATTACCATGTTTATCTGTTTTTTCTGCATTTCTACTGGTTTTGTAATTGGACCTTTCAGCATCACCACACGCATATAAAAGACAAGTTTAGCGTCCCTTTAATCATTTCCTCTTAAGTTTTGAGTTGTCTTAGCAAACTTTCGCTCTTTCTTGTTTTCTCAACCTTTGGCACAAGCAGGACTGATATATGAGTACTTTTGTAACTTTGTTTTTTTCTAGTCCACCTTTTCAGTGTTGGGCAATAATATATAAACAGATATTCTGCTGTATTGCCGTATTCATAATTGATTTAAGATTTAAAGGCTAAAATTGTACCAAATGCAAGTGAACACCCACCATCCGGATAAGAACAATGGGCTGTTATCCAGCCACCCAAAATTCCACTAATTTGTATCGAAACTTTTGTACTCTGAACCGTTTTATTTGCATTGCTCTTTGTCATTTTTAATCTCTTTGTCGACATTTAGGCCCAGTTCTTTACATGTGATTCTTTGATTATGCATTCCGTGACATTTCATTAGATTGATAGAGCTTTAATGCATTGTTGTTTCAGTTTACAATTGATAGATTGATTGATTGTGCAATTGATTGTGATTTTTCATCGTTGATTGTGGTTCATGGTTGATTGCTTTTCACAAATAAAGATTAGTGCAAACAGTCAACTTTGGTTTGTTATCTCAATCTGTAAAATAGTCCCTAACGTTAACTGCATTTTGGTGCGACACCCCTTGGAACTTGAGAATCTACATTTTTTTGGTTGCCGCAAAAGCTAAAACAACAAATATAAGTTATTATCTCAGCATAATCATCTTAACGTAGAATTGACTGTGTATTTCGAGTTCTCACTTTGTAATGCTCCCATATTACTAGGAAAATAAAAAACTATCTTACCAAAAGTCAGTTGAATTACACATTTCTTTGCATTTAGTTGTATGTCTATTTCTCTGTCTGTCAATCATTGTTGGGTGTAGCCTTAGTAGAAAGACTAGTGTGATAACTTTAATACCCTGAAAGATAAAGTGTGTGTGATATTTTCCTATTTCAGTTGAACCACCCCTGTGAAAGAACCTCTGAGGCCATTGGTGAGGCCATTGGTGAGGAGCTTCGCCATCTGAGGACCATCTTGGGGAGGTTTGAGTGTTCATTTGCAAAGCAGGAGGCTAAGCTGGACAGGCTCCTGAGTGTTATGGCTGGGCAAACACAACAGGCACCACACTGTACACCTCAGACACCTTCGTTAGTTATACCCTACATGAATTCTACTCCATCCTCAGTACAGTTTCCACCACCCTCAGCTGTACTGTGGCAACATGAAATGCCAGCAGACCTACACCAATTTGTTGTTCCAGCCCAAAGCAGAACTTTAACAGAATTAGCAGACAGCCCTATGGAAAAAGATAAACAATCACGTTGCGTTTGATTAAATAGTCCGAAAAGAGAAATGAATGAGCAGTTTTCAGTATGCCCCCTTTTTAAGCTATAAAATGATTTCCAACACTGCAATTTACCTATTTTTCTTTACATTCAAAGAAACAGATACCGTTGCAGTTGGGGCAACAGTAATCTCAAGCTATCCAGAATAGATTCCACCTATACAAAGGCTGCCCACAACCTTACAGTCATGACACTTCGACTTGTGGACCACCTTTTTCAGTCCAAAAAGAGTAATGAATGAGCAGTTTTCAGTATGCCCCCTTTTCAAGCGATAAAATTATTTCCAACACTGCAATTTTCCTATTTTTCTTTACATTCGAAGGAACCGATACCGATACAGTTGCAGTTGGGGCAACAGTAATCTCCAGCTATCCAGAATAGATTTCACCTATGCAAAGGCTGCCTGCAAGCTTACAGCCATGACACTTCACCTTGTGGACCACCTTTTTAAGACCACCTTTTTCAACTGAACAGAGATGTATTGTTGACATCAACCGTCCATGGCACAAAGGATTATGCTCCCCTAGACCAAGACATACTTGCTGCAATTAGAGGTTAGTAAAGGGTTTGCAGAACTTAACCAAATAGAGCTAAGAACTCTGCATCTCAACCAATAGTAAACATTTTCACTGTTTACTTGCTTATGGACACCATACTGAAGGGATCGCCCGAGGATTGGTCAAAGATCTCACCTCAACTGACCCCCTACTACAGCTTGAGAGATGAACTTAGTATTTATGATGGGCTGGTGTTCAAAGGGGAGTGCCTTGTTGTGCCTTGTTGTGCCTCAAGGGCTGAGAGCTGAGATAAAGAAAGACATACAGGTGTCACACGCTGGTGTAAATGGCTGTTTGAGGAGAGCGAGAGAGAGCATGTACTGGCCTGGTTTAACTCTGAACTCAATCACTGGATCTCAACTTGCGAGCCCTGCAGATTATTTGAAGTTTCTCATGGGAAAGAGACCCTCATGAGTCATGACATACCACAGAGGCCTTGGGAGAAAGTTGCTGTGGACCTCTTCACCCTGAACCAGAAAGATTACTAGGTAACAGTCAATTACTACAGTGGTTATTGGGAGCTGGACTGGTTACATAACACAGATTCTGGAACTGTGGTCAGAAAACTCAAGAACCACTTTGCAAGGCATGGGAGTCTGTGTCAACTTTTTAGTGACAATGGCCCTCAATTTGTAGCTGCAGAGTTCCAAAAGCTTACAAAAGAATGGGACATTGAGCACAGGGTCACCTCTCCTTACAACAGTAAGGCTAACAGCAAAGTAGAGGCTGCTGTGAAGTCTGCTAAAAAACTCCTCTGTAAAACTGCTAAAGGTGGCAATGACCTCTACTTGGGACTACTGGCTGCGCACAATATCTCATCACAAGGAATTGGAAGTAGTCCAGTTCAGAGGCTCATGAATAGGAGGACAAGGACATTACTGCCCACAACTGGTTCTCTCCTGGAACCAAGAACCCTGAGCTCTTGTCACGAGAGAAGCTGAGAGATGTTCAAAAAAGGCGGGCTCAATACTACAATGCTGATGCCGACAACTTACCTGAATTGAATGAGGGAGACACTGTGAGGCTGAAACTGTTTGTACTGGGGCAAAAGGAATGGAAGAAGGGAGTGGTTGTTGAAAGACTTGACAAAAGGTCCTATGAAGTTGAGACAGCAGATGGATCTTCCTATAGGCGCAACAGAGCCCATCTGAAGAAGACTTATGATTCACGCCCTGAAGCAACACAGTGGTGAATCACAGCAAATACCAGAGAGCAACATCTTAGGCCACGGAAGAAGGACCAGAAAACTGCCTCCTGAGGAAACCCTTACTGAGCCACCACAAATGTCAAGCTGCCCTGACGAGCCAGATGAGCCCTCACTTTGCAAAGAATCAGGCACTAAAGGCCTACCATGTATTGAACCTTACAAAGAGCAGAGAGAGCTGGACTCAGGGATTAGAACCCGGTCATGAAGACTAGTCACTAGACCTTCATACCTTAAGGACTTTATGGCGTGACCAACCTACAAGCAACTTGTGGACATAGCCTGTTGGGCTTAACACCGAACCTTCTACTTGTTGTTAAATATTGAACATTTATTATCAGTTGAGATACTTTCACACATAGTGTCTATGTTCCAGTTTATTATTGTTTAAGGTTTCTCATAAATGTTCCAGTTTTTGGTTTTTTTTTTTTTTGTCTACCCATTTTATATTGGGGAGGATGAGACATGTGGCATGACGTATTACGTCAGTTACTGATTTCCCGTAAGTAAGAGGAAGTGAGAGTACGTGCTCACCATTAATAAAATATGTAGCTTGTTATTGTGAACTCTGCATACTTTTACTCTGTATTTTCGAGAGGACGTCGTGATACACCCATGGCTTGAATATCATGTCGTAAACAAAGAGGCCAAAATGTTTTGCCTTGTCTGCAGAAGGTATGATTGCTCAAATTCTTTTTGTGTTGGAAGCACAAACTTTAAACTTAACATTTGGTTGCACAAGAGAATGCCCTACTTCAGCGACAATAGGTCTAGGTTGAGAAGGGAAGAAGATGATGGGCCTGCAGAAATTCCTGGAGATCATGTGTTGAAGCACAGCAGGAAGTACAGGCAGCTGTCCCTGGTCCATCTGATGATGCCAAAGATGATGATGTAGCAAATAATTGTAAACGTGAACTGAAGCTCTATTAAAGACACAGTCAAGTAAATGTGAAGGAAAATTTACTTAACTTTTTCCTTAAATGACACATTACCTATGTTATCACAATAACATGTTTTCGATGTCGAGAGCTTATTCACTAGTATACCTCTCGATGAGTGCATAGATATTGCGATTAGGTATATTTATCAAGGTAACCCTGGTCTTAAGATAAACGCCACTGACCTAAGAAGGCTTTTTGCCTTTGCGACAACTGAAACCGGTTTTCTGTTTGAGGGAGTGTTTTACGATCAGATAGATGGAGTTGCCATGGGGTCCCCACTTGCTCCAGTACTTGCAAATCTCTTTATGGGACATCATGAAAAAACCTGGTTAGACAACTATTCATTATCTGAAGTTGTTTTCTACAGACGCTATGTCGATGACACCTTCTGTTTGTTCAATAATGAGAAGGACGCGGTATTGTTCTTTGATTATTTAAACACCAGACATCCTAGTATTCGCTTCACAATGGAAAAGGAAATTAATGAGAAATTATCGTTCTTAGACATATTGATTGACAACAGTAATCCATCCATAATTACTAGCGTCTACCGCAAGAAGACGTTTACTGGTCTTCTGACGAATTATTTTAGCTTCACTCCTATGATGTACAAATTAGGTTTAATAAGAACTTTGGTTGACAGAGTATATAAGATCAATAATTCCTGGGTTGGTTTCCACAAGGATGTACAAAAACTTATTTTCTTGCTACGGAAAAATTGTTTCCCTTCCAGCGTCATAGACAGGATTATCTCCAGGCATCTGGCCAAGAGCTATAATCCTTCTCCCACGCATAACGCCACATTAAACTCCGGAAAACCTTCTTCGCATTATTTTAAACTTCCTTATGTTGGGCGGTTTTCTGACATCGCTCAAACCAAGTTAAGGCAACTACTGAAACGTTATTGTAGACCTGATTTAGATATTAAGTTAGTCTTTAATACGTTTAAGCTCAGAAACTTGTTCAGTGTGAAAGATTCAGTACCACCAGGTCTACGTTCGCGTGTCGTTTATAAATTTTCGTGTGCTGGCTGTAATGCCAGTTATATTGGTGAGACCACTCGCCACATCTGTACACGGGTTCGTGAGCACCTCTTGTCTGATAAAACTTCACACATTTACAAGCACCTACAATCATCAAAGGCCTGTCTCGACTCTTGTGGTACAGAATGTTTCACCATTTTAGATTCTGCCGCTTCGAAATACGAAATTAAGATCAAAGAGGCATTGCATATTAAGTGGGACAAACCCATCCTTAATCAGCAATTGAAGCATCTAGAGCTGTCTCTTTCCTTTTGATTCTGTTATCATAATATTTTTCTTATTATTATCATTATTTTTCTTTTCTCCTTCTTTCCCCATCTAGTGCGTGCTTTGTCACGTTTTTTCGTATTTAATATTCAAATCGTACGTAAACAATATGACGTAATTTGTAACGTAATTTCATATAAATTCAAATGTACAACCGTTAAAATCGCATTTACAACTGAAGATGACATAAGAATGTCGAAACATGTCTTGCAAACTAAAAGTTGTGGTTTCTTTATTAAGAGTTATCACAATAAAAAAAAACGGCATTCTTTAACATTTTAAAAGACCTTGCCAATAAGTTTAGAGGAAGGTTTGCGTGTTTGGGGTTGAAGTAGACCACGAGGGTACCAAGTTGTGTTTCAGGCTAGTAAATTTTAGAAATCAATGGTCTGGTGGCTAGTAATACAGGTAGCCTGTTGTCGAACCCTGCCCAAGGTTGACATACCCAAGGAAAAGTCTGACTACCATGGTATAAATATTGCTCTGGGCATTATAGCCAGGGTATTTGAGAAAGCTGTTTATAACACCTTAGCACTACTCAATTTGCTCATCGTGAAAGTGGAAATTGCACTTGTGTTCTGTTAAGCACTTTATCAACAAACACTTAGATAATGCAGACTGTGAGGCAGTACTGGTATCTGCAATGGACTTCACCAAAGCATTTGACTCAGTCAGGCACAAGCTGCTATCTTATACACTAAACTTGCTGCCCCTGAATGCCTATAGGGGACATTGCAGAGAAGTGTGAGCAGCCCCTAGTTATTTAGCGTGTGGAAAGAGGGCAGTGACATGCATAAAGTGGTTTGGCAGAAAAATTTTTGACATGGGCAAATTGTAATTCCATGAGCTGTAACCTTAACAACTGTAAAGAACTAGTCATAAAGAAGAAAGGTAACTCCACATTCTATCCTGTTGTTTGTAATATACCACAACATGCCACTCTCGAGTTATTAGGTCTGACCATCCAGAACAACTGTAAGTTTTTTGCACACACAAAAGCTTAACTGTACAAGACCAACAAATGTCTACACGTGCTGGGAGTGTGTAGAAAAGAGCGCTACAGCTAAACATACATTGATTATCTCTTCTATAGCATTGTTCTCCCTAACATAACCTACGGACTACCTATTTATGGTGCCTCCGATGCGGAAATTAATGTCCTTCAGCAATTTTTAGACAGATGCTATAAGTTGCACTTTAAATCTATGCAGTTAAATATTAGCTCATTACTACAGAAACAAGATAACACGATTCTTAAAATAGTTCAACAGTGTGATAACCACTCTCTAAAGGTTTGCTTACTGCAAGAAAAGAACAACTTAACCTATAACCTTGGACATAAAAGCTGCCAATGGCCTAAGATAAACACCAAACGTTATAAGAACACATCTGTGAATAGATTGATTTTTAAATACAACCTTTCATGATATTTTATGCTAGATGTATTGTATCTAGTTTGACCTTTTTATTCTATCGTAATTTTTGGCTGAACCCTAATCTTTTTATCCTATACCATTAGAAATGTATTTTTATCTAATGAGAAATGAAGACATTTATTATTAATATTATTTAACACCAGAAGGCGAACAGAAGGCTACCTCACCCCTTCTATTACTCCTGCATATCAAACAGACTAAACTGCTTTTAAATCATGCTTTCTAAAGGTACAGTCATGCTAGACACATTGAAGACATATGCAAAGACTTAAATTATTCAACCATCAATCTAAACAATTCCTCAGAAACAAGACTATTTCATTTAGACAGCAATAGTAACTATATCATTAATGGATCTACATTATTTAGAAATGACAATCAGTCTACAAAGACTAAATGCAAGACCTTATGGTAGAAAAGCAGTATAGAGTAAAATTTCTTTCATTCCTGGATATCCGGTTTGTGAGAATGCAAATGGTGCTGAAATAACTATTGCTAAACTTGAGACAATTTCACATATTACCATTATAGGTGTATATCGCTCAACACAAGTAGCAACTCAGTAAATGTGTACAGCATTGATGCAACCTCTTGTCTCCATAGTTTAGAATTCTATAATTTTATTGGAGATTTTAATGTCAACTGGTTAGATGAGAAAGAAAAAATTCCTCTATATTATCTATATGTTTAAGATTACAGCTACAGGCAATTAGTATTAAGTTCAGGGTTCGTACCCTTTTTTGGACTAAAAATTCAAGGACTTTTCAAGGACTTTTCAAGGACATATTTTTTTTTTTCAAGGACTCCACCAACTGCAAAATAAAAGAATGTTCACCTTATCATAGTAGCGATTGTGCCGAGCTTAAGTCGAGCTAAAAGTCTATGCCTTTTTTAGTTCATCCACAACATTCGCAATTTTGCACTCAAGGTCTTTGCGAGCTATCTCCTTTTCTTTTCCAGTTCTCCTCAAACTATTTGACTTTGTAATCCACACAAGTTTCCTAGTGTCCTCTGCTTTCTGTGCAAACTCGTCTGCCGATTTAACAAGATTGTCAACATCACTGTCTAAACGCCTTCTTTTCTTTTTAAGTTCGTCAAGTTCATCGACTAGCTCCTTTCGCTTCAGTTCTACACCCTCAGAGGTTTTCTTCCTCTTTTGTTCATCAAGATATGATAAATACTTCTGCCTAGCTCCTGCAGCTGACAAAAGAAGTGGTTTGTTGATTGAAACAGCAAGGACACCTCCCACAGATTGTACATGGTCTTGTACCAGCCTTTGAGCAATGAAGGAGCGCTCTTGGAGGTTCTCGACTTCCAGTTGCTTATTGACTGAGAATCCTCTTTCGACACTGGCCTGGCCATGTGATAATATCAGTAGCTCTGAGACTACTTTCCACAATGATTGGTAGGATCGCTTCTGTCCCATGTGAAGATACAGAAAGGAATCAAGTCTATCATTGTTAGGATCATAGTCTTTGAACTCCGACGGAGAAGAAGAGGGGACTTCCATAATGAATTGTCTAAATAGTTCCAAAAGGGAATCACATTCACCTTCCGGGACTTTCTTGGCATTTTCAAGGGTAGTCAAAACTCTCTTGAATTTTGTGATGGAAACATCATGGTCACTCATCATGTTTCTTGGATCTAAGCAATTTATATTCCTTACAAGGGAATACTGAATTGGTGCTTTGGCAATCAGTTTGCAAACTACTTTCATAAGGAACTCCTTGCATTCCATCTGAAACTGAAGCACTCTTTTCTCTGAAACTGTGGACTTTGCAATCGACTCCTTGATCTTCTTGTCAGCTGTAAACCCCAGGTCAATCTTGGAATGAGAGGCATGAATGCTGGAGTCAGCAGGGTCAAGTTTTGTAAGCTTCAATGGGGTTTTGGCTTCACTGATAACAGTGGTCTTAATAAATCTTCTCATTAATCCCCCAAGCATGCTGTACAGGTCTGTAGCCAGGAAAGGAAGCATAGGCTTGTCGGTTTGATAGAGTGTCAAAAACGGTGTCACTTGCTTGGCTACTGATAGGAAGAAAGCGACTTTTGCAGTCGTAAAGGGATCTGCAACAAACTCTTGTACAGTTTCAAAGGATTTATTCTGTGGCTGTGGAACTTTTCCTGCCCTTGCACTCTGAACATACTTGACAACACTGTCCCACATACTCTGTGTACGTTCTGCAACCAAGACATTCTCCAACCACCTATGTTTGCAGAACTTCAAAGCAAACAGTGAGTTTCCTGTTACTTTGGTGTAGTCCTCTCTCTTTGCCGGACTGTCCTGAAAAAGCCAGTGAAGGCTGGAGAACAACCTGTCTAACTGCCATCCTGATGCCACAGCACCATCCTTGAATGCTCCATGAAGAATGTGTAAACCACAGCTGCCAATGTTCAGCATGTGACTATTATGCTCCCTTTTTGCCTCATCAGTCAGCATACTGTAAAATTTCCAATTAACGTTGGGTCCATCCATTGACAACTAGTATGAGAGAAAACATTCCTTGTAATATTGAAAGGGAAACAGATTATTTAATTTAGTACTTGCATTACGTCCCAGAGTTCGTGTCATTGTCCACCTAGACACGAAGTGAACTAGTCATGGATGCATTGGAATTGTGAAGATTTGCAATGAAAGAGTGTTGATTTATTTAGACCTTAAAGGGCAGAAAACCGAGTAAGGTGTTTCATTTCTATTTAATACAATTTTATCGCTTTTTGGAACATTGGCTAGATTGTGAACGCACAATTTATATTACATGCAATAAATTAGATTAAGTAATCTTGCATCTTTCGCCCTTCTACAGCAAAATAATAACAGACATTGAAAGATTTTCATGTTAAAAAAAATTTAACGCAACTTCTTGTAATTATCGTTCGCCGGCGAACGATGAAATTAAATGCCAGTCATGAAAACAATATAATTGATTCCAATTTGATCACACCTTTTTAATAATGGCAAGACATAGGTCTTTCAAAAGAGTGGCAATATGACAAAGAATAATTGAAATTAGGTAATTGTGTGAAGACTAAGTTTGTGCTATTGCCTATTTCGAAATGTCGATAATTGAGGGTAAGAAATAATACAACTTCAAAGAAGCATATCTTGCAAACAATTTCATGGATTACCCAAACATAACGAGAGTTGCATCCTACCTGATAAACTTTTTTGAGAGGAATTCCTTCTATGCCTGAACGAAAATGAGAAAGCATGTCCTCTGCTGTTCCATGCCCCATAAGCACTGAGGTATAATAGCGACTTTCAACTTCGTGTTTGTCATGATTCCATGAACGAATGTGAATATCCATTTGCTTTGACTGGCACACGCTATTCAGGCTCTCGTCAAACATAAGTACATAAGCTTCTTCTTTTTTCACAACGTCCTTCAAAAGTTGTTTGAAGTGTGGAGCGAGCCCAAAACAGATCAAGTATGCACATTTCTTTTCTCCGCATGTAAACTGACTCGCGATCCGACTGTCAGGAAACATCGCTTGAAACAATTTGCTCGTACCTTCGCATGATTTATAGGAGTAATGAGACATTATCACCTTCAATGCCCACAAAATTTCTGCTTTCAAAGTCTCATCACGAGTGACAATTCTTTCCATCACCGATGAACCAGATGAACTCGTAGTACTAGACTTTGTGGGGTTGAGCGTGTTGTGTTCGCCACTTTCAGACGAAGCGGATTTTGAAACTTCTTTGGCATCGTCACTTGTAGTTGCTGGTTGTTGAGAAGAAACGCCAAAAAAATCTGGAACGCTTGCTAATGACCTTTTCTGGGATGTCAGTGTTTGATGTTTTTTTCCTTTCAAGTGACTTGTGAGCGCTGACTCTCCCATGCTCGAAATGTCAACATCCTTCATACACACGATGCATCGTGCCTTGTGCTTGTCACCCTTGACTTCTCGAAGCCAATCTTTATACAGTGATTTCTGAAGCCACAAGTTGCTGAAAACACACTTGCCCATTGTTTTAAATCTCTCACTCGTGAAACAAAACGCAAACAATCAACACTAACCCAGACAAGGAAAGCACTCAAAGCACATGGCTTTTCTCAGAAAGAGGGAATAGTACAAAACATTTGATTGGCCCTTGACATTCGAGACATTCAACCAATCAGAGTGATTAATAGAACCAAGAACAGGACAAATGGATATGGGCGATTGATCGACATGCGGAGTGGCGTTACGATCGTTTGTTATTTGTATCTTACTATTATGTGTTGCTACGTTTGTGCCAGTTGCATATATTTTCAGATAAGGCACTCTAGAATCTAAGTTGGATTAAATTAGCTACAAATTTCAAGGACTTTCCAGCACTGACTACAATTATCAAGGACTTTCAAGGCCTTGAATTTTTATTTTGAGATTCAAGGACTTTCAAGGACTTTCAAGGCGCGTGCGAACCCTGTAAGTTATACCACTGACCACAGAACTACAATAGATCATATTTATACTAATTTACAAACTAAAAGGTTATTTTTCACTTTCAAGCAATGGACAAACAAAAAGGAGAGATTGTTTGTTTCTTACATAATGTGTCTCCCACAAAAAAAAGTAACAAAACATCTTACTTTGACATTTCCAAACGAACTGCCAATGGTTTAATAAGAGGATTCTGCTTCTCCACAAGTAAACAGGAACACTTTAATGAAATAGGCTACAAGAAAATTTTAGAATTGAGAAAGCAGGAGATGCAACAAAAGTACTGATGAAAACACAATATTTAAAGCCCACCTGCAAACATGAGCAGGAACCTTGCAAGGTGCACTGGCCAACAAGCACCTAATTAACCTAATTATTCTGTTGAAAACTCCAAAGCTACTTCAGGACCCAGACAATGACAACATTGACTTGAGAAACATCATCATTGAGGATAAAAAAGAAAAGGCAAATAATGGCCATGTTGGAGCACCAGGGAGGCCAGATAACTATTATTCTATCACATGACTGGAGGCATAGAGATCCCATGAGATAGCACAGCACCAGGTCATTGCACAACGTATGGTTCACAACAAAGGTTGTTTACACTGCGATTAACAAAAATCAGAAGAAATCTACTGGAGATCTACAGAGGAAATATCTGGGAAGTAAATGTAGTTGACTCACAGAAACCAGATTTCTGGCCAATGCAGTTGACAAAATAAATAGAACAACGTTTTGTTGCCCCAACATAGTTGGGACAATTTCCCGCCACACAGACATGGCGGATCTTGATGAGGAGAGCACATCAGAGCAGGAAACCCCTCCACTTACTGAAGCAATTTCAGCCATCCTTTCAGAGGTAAAAGCTCTGAAAGAGCAAGTGGCAACCTTCCAAGAGTCAGTGGACCTCATAGAGGTCAATACCAAAGTCAAAGAAAACCCAGTGGACGACAGGGATAATGATGAAAGTGAGTCTTTGAGCACTCGCGTTGCCAGGCTTGGCAGTACGCCAGCCAAGCAAACCAAAGACAGCACTAAAAGCCTCTTACAGGACATTGTGTTCGAGTTTAACCTCAGCGAAAAAACAGACAGCCCTATGAACAAGGGCCTTGCTAAAATTGTCTTTAGCTTGCTTAAAGACAAACTTCCCAAGGAGAAATCGCAGGCGAGGATAGACATATTCCTGCTCAGAAAACATGGAGGGACTTCATATGCCACGAGTAAAACCATTAATTTAGAACCAACTGCCTGCGCCAGTCTGCACACAGGATTCGAAATTCCAGAAAATGCAGAATGCTGTAACAGCCTTGTTGATGGCAACTGTTAAAGCAACAAACCATGTGTTGCAACAGCAGCCATCAGGCAAAGCTCAAGACAAAGAGATAATCACATATCTAACAGATGCCATTGCCTTGTCATTGCAGTGCTATCATGATATCAATAGCATTTGCTGCTAGGCAATGAAGATCTCCACAAGGATTATGCCGCATTGCCTAGCGCAGCTACAGTGCCTGTTGTAGTGACAGTCAAACATTGGAAACTTCATTTAAGTAACTTTACCGGTACTCGCAATTTACATTGTTAATGTTATTGTTAATCCGGGATACCGATACCTTTTAGTGCCCGTCAACACATGTGTCAGCGGACTCGTTCTGTGAAGACGCCATTTTGTGAAGTATATGTAGCACGAGGTTTTTGTAGATTAAAGCCTTTAGAAACGAGGCCAAACATTCGTTTAACTATCATAACAATTTAATCTACAAAAACAAATGGATAAAGTCCTCAGGCCCGAGAGATTCAGCGCCGATCCAAGCACGTCTGGAGCATCAAAATCGTGGATTCACTGGCGTCGAACCTTCGAAAATTTCCTCGCCATATTGACGGAAGAAGGCCTCGATAAATTTGGAGTCCTGACAAATTTTATTTCGCCTGCGGTATTCAAATATGTAGAAGAATGTGCCGACTACGAATCTGCAATCGAAACTCTTCAAAATATTTTCGTGAAGCCGACGAACGAAATCCACGCCAGACACGTGCTCGCTACCA
>NC_142673.1:14603612-14618612 GCF_964200805.1 Pocillopora damicornis | reverse complement strand
ATTGCTATTTTGATAGTAAGCCTTCTTTCTCAGCTGGTTACACTTCAGAAAATGATTCCTCTGGAAGTAGGACCAAACCCTACAATTTATCCAAGAACCTATCCAGTGGTGGTATTCCTTCTGGCAGACCCTTTCTCTTCCTTGTATTAGCCACAATCGTTCCGGGCTTCGTAGCTGGATCACTGGGGTCACCACCCGTCATTTGTTGCCAATGGTCAAATACGCACTGAGGGAAGGCCTGGCCACCAGTGTTGGAACGAAGGTCTGCAGTGAAACCTGGACAAAGCAGAAATATAACTGAGTAAGATGCTATTGTGCATTATTTTGTAACTGTACGGACAGAGTGCAGTGACTTCGGATTACCTAGAAATTTCATGTGGTAGGTAATTTAGTGTTAACAACTAAGTTGAAAACGTAAATTAGCCACGGTAAAGGGTAAAAAAAGCCGACGTTTCGAGCGTTTGCCCTTCGTCCATCGCTCTGACGAAAGGCTAACGCTCGAAACGTCAGCTTTTTTACCCTTTACGGTGGCTAATTTACGTTTTCAACTCAGTTGTTAACACTAAATTACCTGATATACTCTCCCACAGACGCAGCACCAGAGTTTCTTTAGAAACTTACCCCTTTATTCAAATTTCATGTTATGTTGACTTCACTTCCTAAGGCAAAGTTGCAAGAAATTTATATTCCTACAAATGGCCAAAGCACTCACCAAATGATTCCATGACGGGAAGATAGGCTTTTACTTGAAACATGGGGGTTCCAGCAACTTGATTCTCTTCAAAGACGTGCCCTCGTCTTCGAGTTAGTACTCCGTAGATTCCTCCAACAGCACTTTCTGGACACTGCAAGGTATGAATAGATAACCTCTCAGATACCTTGGTTAATTGTCCACACTAGTTTCTGTGAATTCCTCAACATTTAACTATTAACCCTTTCATTCCAGAGATCTCATTAGTACTTCTCTTAACTGTCTCCTATACAACTCTTAGGATGATAGTTAAGAGAATTTGGTAATGGATACAGATACAGATCTTTATTGAAGCTTCCTGAATGGGTTTTTTAAGCATCAATACAAATGGTTAAAAGAAATAAAACTAAAATTGAAGAATATAAAACTATAGTTACAGCTCTCTCTCTCTATAGATATATCAATCAGAAGAATAAAAATAGTGAATAATAAAGTTAACCTTATAGCAGCTTAGTAAACTGACACTTAAATTTCTTGGAACATTTTAGAGACATAAGATTGCTGCTTAGTGAATTCCACAGCTTTGCACCTCTATAAGCAAAAGACCTCTGACCAGTTTGAAAGGTGGCAAAGAGGTGTATCCAGGGTACTGGCTGATCAAGTTTGCCTGTCGTGAACACAGAATGTAGCCCAAACTTATTTGCAAGGTAATCTGAGGCAAGATTATGAATGCATTTGAAAATAATAGTTGCATCGTTCAATTAAAGTCTATCTTTATAGAGTGCCAATTAAAAGATCTTAGTCCTTCAGAAATATGATAATAATAGATACACTAAGAATCCCCTGGTTGATATATGTCTTAATTCTCATCACTTGTCTACTTGATGCCGTATTGATATTGAGAGGAGAATTCTGTCTTGGTCACTCATAGGAGTTAAAAGAACAAGTTTATCTGCTCTTATAACCCCCGGATACTGTCAAGAGAAGTTACATATAAATAACTTCTAGTAGTTGAAGTCTTTCACATACAGTGCATTGCAACCTCTCCTAATGAGGTCAGCAGACAATTTACGGTTGACAACTACACAAATCAGGATTCTTTTACCTGGATTTCACACAAGTAAACTGGTTCCAATAAATTTGGCTGCCCAGTCAACATGCATGCTAGGAAACAGCGACGAGCTGTAGGAATAATTTGCCCTCCACCACGGTGAATTGCATCTGTGTGAAGAGTGACGTCCTTGATATTAAACCTCACACCGCGGACGTTCTCCTCACAGAGAGGACCTTCCTTGGTAGCCCACTGGAATCCAGCTACCACACTATCCTTGATTTCATTTAGATATTGCACTCCCTTGGTTGTGTCAATCACCATGTTTGGACCAGTTCCCTCGGGTCCAAAGCACCAAATTTTACGTGCCTCTGTGACATCCCAATCAAAGGTATCACTCAAGTAGCGGGCACGGGCTTTTATCTCTTGTCTGGAATGCACATCTCCTTTGTCTATAGCTTCAGCAAGTCCATCAGGGAAAGGTTCAGCTGTCATGAATAAACGATTGTGCTTGTTTGGCGACTTTGAAAGGCACGTTTGATTTGACTCCGCTGTAACTGTTTCACGGTACGATACCACTGGCTCTGATTTCTAAAAATGCAAACACATAAAAATTTGAAACATAAATAACGATAAAAAAGGTTATCTGCAAAGCACCGTTTACTTTAATACACCGTATCACATCTTAAAAAAGCACAAAAATGATTGAAAAGCTCACCAAAAGGTAGAAAGAGCACAGCTAGGAACAACAGTGGCGTGTACTTCCTTTACATGGAATTGTAAAAACGTGAACCCAATTTCCCTAACCTTTTTTCCCTCCTTGTTTCTTACAGATTTTGGATAGGCTGAAAGAACCCCTTTCAATTTTTTTTTTTTTAAAACTCAAGCAGGTAGTACCTTCAAGGGAATACAAGCATGGTCCTCCTCCAAATCCTTCAAACAGATTTCCAAATGTAATTCTCCAGCTCCTGCCACAATGTGTTCACCACTTTCCTCGATTGTACACTGCACCATAGGATCAGACTTGGCCAGTCGTTTGAGACCTTCCACCAACTTCGGCAAATCAGATGGGTTCTTAGCCTCGACAGCAACACGAACCACTGGCGACACTGAGAATTTCATTTGCTGAAAAACAAGGAATTCAATGGCAATTCCGAAGAGATACTTATTTTAGGGGTAGTTGAGAGTGGAACTTTATAGCTACCATGGACTGAGGTTCATTTGGCACTGGAGATCAAAGAATTGACTGCCTAAATCTCCATGGCCTGAGTGGCCTTTGATTCACTTGTGAATACTTTTCTCCTGTGACTGTACAGTATTCTAGCACTGCTACATTTCTTAGCCCAGTCACTCCTACAACCTCATTAGTAATTCTCCTTACTGTCTATCCCTAACTAATATTTTTTGTCATTCTTACCACTTGTCTGCTTGATAATATAAGGGAAAATCCTATCTTGACCACTCATGGGAGTTAAAGGGTTAATGTAAACCCTAATGAAACTAGAAAATCCACTGTCTAGAACTTAAGGTTAGTCTAAAGCCACCTCTATTGGAGAATTGGAAGGCAATTTTGAATACTTTTTGTCGTTTACAATACTAACCTTCAAATTGTGGGCATGTTCATAGGTCGTAATAGTGCCAGTTTTGACCAAGAACTGATCGACACCAACCAAACCAACAATGTTGCCACAGGGAACATTTTCAATGGCTTCAATATAGCGCCCCATCATCAAAATTGTCCTAACAAGAACAACATTAAAAAGGAAATGAACATAAAAGAACATAAAAGCTCAAGAAGTTTAGAGCTCAAAGGAATAATTAACTGTGACCTACTGAGGAGTTATTGAATAAAGCACTAGCAATAGTAACTATCTTCCCCATTAAACATGTGTTCTGGTTAACTTTTTACAATTTTCATGTACACTGTAAGTGCTACCATAACTTCCTGTCAAAGAGTTGCAAAATAACCATAGCAGAGTGGTGTTAATAAACTCCTTTCTAAAGTTGAGTGACTGTAAACTACAGTGTATAAGTGACATCCCGAGTTTTGGAACTTACACTTTGGAAAAAAAGTTTTTGCAAAGAAACCACAAGTGAAGTCTTAGAGAGTTCCTTTATTTTGGCTGCTTCATTGCATGTACATGTAGGTTGAGTCACTAAGATTGAAAACCAAGAATACTTTCTGTTTGCAAACTGTACTAACCTATGCAGCTTGTACACCATTTTTTGTGGTATGCATCTATGTAGTTGTGTGGTCTCACACAAATTTATAAATTGGTGATTAAAATGGTCACAGCTTTAAATGCTGAATGGTTTTGCTGAGTAAAAATTTGTAAAAAAAAAAAAAAAAAAGAAAAAAAAGAAAAATAAAAGACCAAAAGCAAACTAACAATGACAATCTGATTCTTCCAATACCACCACCAACCTCTGAATGCTTTTGTTGTACAAATCTTCCTTCTTTCCAGGTACATAATTTGGACCCATGATGCGCACTTTCTGTCCTGTTTCAACAATTCCTGAAAACACACGTCCAAAAGCATAGAAGCGACCTTTGTCTACAGTTGGGACCATCTTGGAGACATACAGACACAGGGGGGCCTGCAAAAATCACACAACCCAGTTTAAGTGAGATAAGAATTTCAATGTGGAGCTTATCAATAGACGTTTTACTAGTTCTGTTTCCTAGAGCTGGTTACATATCTTTCCCTGAACTGTTCAGGTAAATATGCAAAAATAAAGGCATTACAGTTGGTTGTGTGATACCTAAGCATGCCACAAGTAGTTTCATTAGGCTTTAAATCACCATCTGTTTCTAAAAATGTCTGTGTTCAAGTTCCATAGTAATTATTAGCTCTTGCTGAACATGTAGGATTTGCTTTGGTTTCAGGGTGTTTACTTCCTCAAATAAAAAGAGAGATAATTTGTACACTTTAAAAGTATTGCTTAAATAGATTTCCAACCTCAAAAACAAATCTTTTTTATCACTAGCTGACAAAATTGAAGAGTTTTTTGGTGTATGAGCCATCTTATATCCAAAATGCATTTTTAGGAATAACTGTGAATTGGGCTTTGCTGACTGACTGACTGAATTTGGTGAAATCAAAGTTGATTCACTGCCCCATCAGATCTTCCTTTCTTTTTAAATTTCCTTGATGACAACCAGTATAGTAATGACTTTCAGAAACCCCGATTTAGATTGAGGTTTTGAACACAAAATTTATGCCAAATCTGAGTTGAGATTAAGGCCTTTCATTAGGTACACCTTTTGCTGTTCAGTATGAGAAAATATGCATTCATTTGCTTGGAGGGGAGAATTTGTGTCATTAGAGATCATACACAAGTTCTATAAGCAAAATAAAATAGAAAAATGAAACTTAATTCCTTAATCACCATTTCCCCAGCATTATCACCACAACAACTTAAATTCCCTTATATGTGAGAGAAGAGGGAGGTTTACAAGCAGACTATTCATAGCAATTAAATGTATTTTCAGTATCTGCATACTTGTGGGTCACAGTTCTTAATTCCCAAGGCAACTGGATCATCCTGAGGTCCTTCATAGAGCAACTCCACACGGTACTTCTGAGCCGTGACTGGGGATGGCAGGTGGATGGTGATCATCTGTAGCAAGGCATCACCAGCTGGCAGCCATTTCTGCATGACCTTCTTTAACAATGGTTTACCTTCCAGATCTTTATCATCACCTGTTAGCTTGACATTCAACTTCTCCAACAGTTTTGCAGTTTCCTCTTTCTTGAAATTCATGATGGCATCAAATACCTTAAAACAAAAACATAAATAGAAAATTAAAAAAGAAAAGAAAAAAATTATCAAAATTAATTATCAAAAGTTCTAACTCACTAAATTGTGTTTCCTACAGGATTGTTATTCATCTTTGATATACAAGACAATCGTTATTATAATGTTGAAAACCTATGTTTGAGTACCACTACTTATGCAATTGCAAGTGAATCACAAAAGTTGTTCCCTAACTTATTCACTCCAATGAGTGACCAAATTAGAATTCACCCTACAGTTCTGATACAGTTTAGGCAGAAGGGTGTTGCAAAGAATAAAACATATCAATTAGTGGATATTGTTTGATTTAACACCAAATTTTCAGAGCTCAAATTATATGAATGCATACCAGACAGAAAAGAGAATTGAATTTTTGATCTTGGGAGTAAAAGGGTTAAAAGACCAAAAACTAATGATCTGCACAATTTAAATGCCCCAAAAATGTTTATGCTTGCTATATGTACACAAAATCTGGAATGTAACTCATTGGTTTCATTTCCAGGTTAGCATCAGACATATTGGTTGGTTGTCAATGCTCTTATGATCTATATTTTGATTTATTCATCACACCATGATTCAATTACTTAGGGAAATGACAACCTTTTTGGCAATTTTCTAGGGAATGACCTTCTAGACCATCTAGTGGGGGAGAAGCAGAGGCTCCCACAAGATTATCATTCTGTCGAAGAAATTATGCCATGTTTCTCAAGGAATCGAAGTGTTCTAAGGGCTACTAGTTAAATTGTGCAAGAGTAAAAAAAGTTCATTGCTGGCTGGCTGTCTTTCCCCAAAGACAAACATTAATAGCCTACAAAACTTAGGTCTCTATCAAAGCACTGAAAGTCATTTCACCTTGTAAATTGGGTCAAGTACAAACTGATTGAACCCACGCACGTAACCATCGCCACCAGTCTTGTTCCACTTTTTATCTTTTGCACTGAAAAACTGGTCACCCCAAAGACGTTTCATAAACTTTGAGGGTGGTTGCTTGAACTTAGCTGCATATATCTCGGAAAACTGTTTAAGGGTGAAGGCCCAGCCATGGAGTCCTGAACCAAAACCAACAGTACCTTTCTCTGGAGAAACCTTCAAGAAAATCAGAAATAAATTAAGTTCAAACAGTTACTTCAATGCAGCTATGAAAAGGATGAATTTACCTTTCCTTTTACATATCTCAGGTAATAAAAATACAATTAGTATTTTGTAAAACAACTTAGAAATTCTCTATTAGTATAATCATCCTTGATTCTTTATTATCTAGTTTTATGACTCTTCATTTATAGAGTTTTACTCATGTTTCTACAGAAAATTGAACAAAAGGATTATCCTTATCAGTAGAACATCACTTCAAACGAGATCGAATGTTTGTTGCAGAATTATCATGGCAAGATATTTTAAAAACAACCCAAAATACTTAAGGCGCCCTCATTGGTAGTTACATGTACTAGTGCCTTAGCTGTTGTCTTTTCCCATAATGCAAGATCAAAGCAGGTAATCCATAACAAACCTTCTTCCCCATGTTAGTCTTACCTGTATATTCCCCATAGGACCACTTTCCTCAGGACAATAAGTTGCCACGATGACATTGGTACTCTCCACAATACGTTGGAGAGTTTGGTAAAGATCTTCCATTTCTAACTGCAGTTCTAGAAGTGCACGGTCCATTTTGTTCATAAAAAGCACAGGCTTGATGCGCTCACCTATGGCCTGCCGCAACACTGTCTCAGTCTGGACACAAACACCTAAGCAGGGACAAGAGAAACTCCTCATAGTTTAAAAATTGAAATGCTACTTATCATTCCTGGTTAAGTGTTATGCTTTTGTTTTCAGCAAAAAGCATTTAACATTTGCCTTGTGTTTGCCTCAACCTAGAAAAACATTTCCAAACATGCTAACAATGAGGATCTGTTTTATCAATCAAGAGCTTTTTGTTTGGTGATCATTTCCTTCACTCTTGAAAGGTTACTGTAAGATTCAGGGGAGATGTTATGAGGAGAAATTGGATGTAAGTCACTCTGAAGGTCAAAGCATTAACTCAGTTAACTTCAGTATATGAAGAGTCCAAGTTCAATAATGCAAGCTAGGATTAAGAGAGAGTTGAAGCAAAAAGAACATCCCAAAAGCTAAGACCTAAGACCTAAAAACTAAGACTTGAAAACTAAAATCCCTTATTTTCTTTATTGATAGTGATAAAGGATGTGATCAAACTCATCTGTCATTGAAATCTTCACAAGATCATAATAAATATAGAAAATAGAGGGGTCTTTGTTTTCTGGTTCCAGGTCCTTGGTTTTAGTTCCCAGGGGTCTTCGTTTTGGCTACAACCATTAAGAGACTTAACTAACCCTTTGACCCCTAAGATTGACTGCCATCTACTTTCTCTTTATGGTATCACCTCTGAATCAAACATCAAGGTCATAACAAGAAAGGAATGATAGCTAACCAAAGCTCTTCACTGTTTGCAAATTCTCCTTATTAACACCAGAGGAAATGTGTAGGAAAAAGTGTGGAGAATATGCATACTAATGTTGGGGTGTTAGGGCTAAGATAATGATGTTGGTTGGGTTTTGATTTCCTTCCACAAGGATTCTGAAGTGAAGAGAACTTAAAATTTCATCTTTAATACCTACCACTGACACAGTCCACTACAACAAGAGCACCATCAGTCACACGCAAAGCAGCTGTAACTTCTGATGAAAAATCCACATGTCCTGGTGAGTCAATGAGATTGATCAAGAATCCCTTTCCGTCACTTTCACCTTGGATGAATTCCATATCTGCGTCTGACAGTTCATAGTACATAGAAATGGCCCTAAGTTGGAATAGACATTTGGATCACAAAATTATCACCTATCACAAAGGCATCACTTTTGTCTTGAGGTATCGCTGGAGGTAGATTGACAGATACCTTTAAGGTATCAGAGATTGAAAAAGGAGCAGAGATAGAGGCTAAATCTCGAGAGAGAAGGAAAAAATAAAAAATCTGAGACACTCTTTTGGGTTCAGTATATTTCCAACAATCTCCAAATTTCGCCAAAATTAAGCGAATACTAGCTGAGAATAAAGGTAACCAGTCAACTCGCCGACAGACCAACTCGCCGACGCCAACTCGCCGACGTATAAAATCGAGTAGAGACGTTGGCGAGTTGGTCGTCAATCCAACACAACTTATTAGAAGTTAAACATACAGAAAAGTAAAGGATATTTAGTAAAAAACACTGGTGAACATTGGTGAACATCAAACAGAAGCTTAAACATCGGTGAACATGTTTTCTTAAAAAATCTGAGCGATTGTCAAGATGAGTCTTTACAGTGTTGTTGTCACACAATAACTTGTTCGCGTCTGAAGCTGTTAGAGTCATTGGTGAGGTTTACTTCGCTTTATTTGCCTTAAGATCCTGATAAACTTTGTTGCAAATAAAAATAAATGCCTTTTACTAAAGATCTTGTCTAGAAAGCCAATTTTTCGTTAAAAAATCTGAGCGATTGACATGATGAGTCTTTACGGTGTTGTTGTCACACAATAACTTGTTCGCATCTGAAGCTGTTAGAGTCATTGGTGATGTTTACTTTACTTTGTTCGCCTTGAGATCCTTATAAACTTCCTTGCAAATAAAAATAATTACTTTTTACTAAAGATCTTGTCTAGAAAGCCAAGTTTTCTTTAAAAATCTGACCGATTGTCATGATGAGTCTTTACAGTGCTGTTGTCACACAATAACTCGTTCGCGTTTGAAGCTGTTAGAGTCATTGGCGATGTTTACTTCGCTTTATTTGCCTTGAGATCCTTATAAACTTTGTTGCAAATAGAAAGAAATGCTTTTTACTAAAGATCTTGTCTAGAAAGCCAAGTTTTCGTTAAAAAATCTGAGCGATTGACATGATGAGTCTTTATGGTGTTGTTGTCGCACAACAACTCGTTCGCATCTTAAGCTGTTCTAGTCATTGGTGATGTTCACCAATGTTTAAGCTTCTGCTTGATGTTCACCAATGTTCACCAGTGTTTTTTTACTAAATATCGTTTACTTTTCTGTATGTTTAACTTCTAATAAGTTGTATTGGATTGACGACCAACTCGCCAACGTCTCTACTCGATTTTATACGTCAGCGAGTTGGTGTTGGTGAGTTGGTCCGTCGGCGAGTTGACCATAATTCAAGAATAAAGTCTTCAAGGATCAAAACACTTTACCAGAAAAAGGAACTTTAAAATTTTAAGGAGCATTGATGTTTGTTTACATAAATGTGTTCTACTTCACACCTGTGAAGGCTGTTACCCAATCACATTGTAATAAGTCATTTGTTTTGCCTGTCAATGCTGATGCATGGTAGAAGGCAAAGAGCCCATACAATTTGTAAGGAGTTATTAGGTTGAGAAGGTTACATGTGACATATATGAATATGTAGCCATTTGTGCTGATATGGAAGGTGCTTCAACCAGCAAAGAGAGGAAGAAAGAGGTCAGGCAGATGGAGGAGAGCTACACTCAAAATGTAACAGTGAAAACTTTGCTCAAAAGCACTACTTTTAAGTTAAAAAATGATAAAATAATAACCAGGCTTTAAATTACAAATCCCAGTCAAACTTTTTTAGTTCAATATGTGCAGATCACAGTCCAACAAAAAAGTGTTGATTAAAATGCATTGACAAATAAACTTATCTAGAAAAATTTCTCAGCATGAATGACTAAGCTCTCATTCTGTTCTGTAGCACAAATTATGAAAATAAATTGTATATCCAAAATCAGTGTTTATTAAGCTTTAAGAAAATGTATACTTTTACAGGATTAGCGTGCATAATTTTCACATCATACTCTTAAATGATTCTTCTTCAGTTATCTGAGCGGTGCAAGTGACATTGGAAATGTTATCTTGTGCTCAACCTTCAAACAGTTTCCACAATTTTCCAGATGTGGCTTGCTTTTTATCCTAACCCCTCTTTAAGTTTGATGTTTCAACATGGACAATTTCCTTTTACAGAAGAGGCCATAACTTTAAAAAAAGACTCAAGTTCTAAGACTTACGTTGACTTGATAGTAATGCAACGCTCTTGTTCATCTTTCCTGGTGTCTGTAAACCTTGTTTCACCAGCTTTTGCGGATGCAATAATTCCAGCTTTGCTGACCAAAGAATCTGTCAAGGTGGACTTTCCATGGTCAACATGAGCAATAACAGACATGTTACGAATGTTGTTCTTTTTGTCCATGATCCCACGGATCTAAAAAGAACAGGTGATATTATTAAAAGGCTACATATTCAGGTCACCAATCAATATCGTCCTTTAAAATGGATCAAACTTTATTGTCCCTGGTGGTCCCTTATTTATCCCTATGGTTGATATTAATTGGAAATATAAAAATTACTGCTTATTCTTCTGTCCAGTTGGCAACAACTGAAATATGAAACTATGCAACAGACCATCTAATAAAAAATGCTCATTCACCTCCAAAGTAAGGGGATTTTGACTAAATTTTATATCCAGGAGCCAACATTTACACTAACACAGAATTGACTTTTAACCCCCAAGAGTGGTAAGCATCTTATCTCTCCCCTCAGTATCAGCCCCAAAACCAATGTTAAGGTCACTAGAATAAAGGAAATGATAGCAAACTCCATAAGCTCTTGATTGTTGGACACTTCTTTCCCTTGTGCGTACCATGGGAAATGTATAATGAACAGTGAGGAGAAATAACTGTTCTTTAAGGAGAATTTGTAGTTAAAGTGTAAATGGTTAAAATCATATGTTCTTCACAATCTTTCCATTGAGGCAAAATTATTAGAGCTGAGCAAAGAAAAAATCTGTCATATTTGAAGTTGTCTTCTCTTTCAAAAAAAAAATCTTAACCCAAAGATTTCTTTGCACTACACTTATCAGTATTTTGCAACCAAAGCAAAACCAAATAAAATTAGCCCATCTAGCACAGTGAAATGTCATTTGAGATGCTGTCTGACATAAATGGTAGGATATCCTAGCTTATTACAGAGAAAGAAGACTACTATGGAGAGAGGATATTTTAATGGCTACTTGATCTATTGTTAATCCTTTAACTCCTAATTCTGATTGTTAATTCTCCCCTCTAGATATTACACATTTCCTTGTAAATTGGTTGTGAGCATTTGGTGTTTGACCTGCATTTTTGTGGTGTGCAAAACTATATCAAGCTTAGATTCCATAATAAAAGAGCCCTTGGAACAGTTTAAGTTAATGGAAGAAGCATTAAAAAGCCAAGCTCTGAGCAAAAATCACCTGTTGGATATACTGTTGCACTTGCACAAATTCTCAAGAAAAGAAAAGAAAGGAAAAGAAAAAAACCCTAACGCATAATGCATTTGAAGAAGAGTTTTGTTCAACTCTTTCCCATGGGAAAAGAGACAAAAACCACTTCCAGATTATTTCTATGTGAAATTATCAGACTGTGAACAAATTGTTGTAAATGAAGAAAGTGTGCACACTAAAAAAATTGCATGAAGACGAAACAGGAGTTTTGAGTACAACTGGTTCCTTCTACCACATTCAAGGCAATTTACCATCGACTAAAAAGGGTTTGAAACGATCTTTGGCTCGATTAGACGTCAGTAGTGACGTAATTCACCCATTTCAACCTTTTCTGAACACGATTCGATACTTCCGGTGGTGTGATACCAGAGAGATCGGTCACACTCAGTTAACTATTTGTGCTAAAACTTCATGGTAAATATAATTTTCCCTGCGATCCTTTCCTTTGCCTTGCGATTTTATCAATTTACTAGTTATTAAGTAAATAACCTTCCCGTTTAACGATTCTTATTTATAGAAAAGACAACCGTTAAGGACTTGATAGTTGCATCGCACAAATTTTTCGTTGTATGATTCCACGTTTCACACAAATTCCCTCATTCAAAATATAAGAGAGTGAAAACAGTTTTTTGAGGTTCCGACTTACCTGGTCTATCGTGAAGTTCGGCTGAAAAAGGGAAAAGAAAAGAAATTATTAGTTAGCAACAATAACGACTTACCGAGAGCCAAAGTTTTTATACATCACTCTTAAGGTTAAAAGGCCGGTTAAAAATGGCGACTATATATTCTAACTGAACGCTAAAAACTCTATCGCATTTTAAAGAAATCTTACGAAAGAGGTGTCATTTGACGTTATCGGATACAACATGATACAGATTAAAAACGATGGAACCCCGATGGCCACTCACCATGATGGTAACAGTGTGATTTCTCTGGATTGCAGTAAGACACTACTGATGCCGTAATGGCGTCCAGAGGTAAAAGGACTGAAGGAGAGAGCGTATTGCACAATGACGATGAAATGGCCTCACTCTCATGTGGACGAGGAGAGAATGAGTAGGGAGAGGAGGGCCATTCTCAAGAAAGGGGCTCAAGAAAGGATGTGCTTTAAAAGGTGGATATTATTAATACACTTATAACTCTAAGCCGAAGAGTTTATCGTTTTCCGAGAAAGTGGACCTATTTCGAGTTTAGAGCGGAAGTCATAAACCCTGCCCTAAGCTCTCATGTATTTATCCTTCAAGGAAAGGATTAGTAAACCTGTGCTGCTTAAAAGGACATGTGCCCTGTATAAAAGTGCTGCACACGTCTTGTAGATTCTGCTTTTAATGGCTCGTCACTCTTTAGGGGATGGTAAGGGGCTCTAATCTAAATTATTTCTGTGTTCGTTTTGTCGTTATACTAACAATACTTAATTTTCACGTACCAATAAGCGGTCGTGGCCTGGTGGGGTCATGGAAGATAATCGCTACACTGACAAAGGGGCCGATGGGAAGGAAGAGGTGAGATTATGGCAAATTTGCAATGAGATCTAAGAAACCATGTGAATAAACAAATTTCGTTATTTTAACAAACAAAATTTGGAACTAATTGGTAGTTAAACAAAGTCTTATTACTCTTAATCTCCTTTGTTCATCCGGATCATGAGTTTGTCACGGAACCGTAAGTGCATCGCGTGACATCAAGGAGGCTACATCGTCCTATCAGTAGAGAGAAGGAATCAAGTAACTCAAGACAGAACAGTGAGAAAAAGTGACAGCAACAGACCTGGGTAAGTGAAGTGGTCTTTCAGGCATCATCTTAGGTTGAGAAGTCCAAGGAGTGACCAAAGACTCAGTCAATTTGAAAGGCCAGAACGACACAAACAAACAAACAAACACACAAATGTTTGTCGTCTTTAAATTCGAATAACTCACTTGACAAATTCTGAGGTTAGTGAGACAGCAACTTTTTCCCACATTTTGGGTGAAGTGATGACGCTGATGGCTTGTTCCAATGTCAAGAGCAGTAAATGGTCGAGTCTTTTTTTTTTATTGAAAGTTGTCAGTTTTTTTGGTTATGTTAAGAATCGACAGCATTGCGTATTTTCTACAGAGTGATGAAATCTAATTCTAGGATTGAAAAGTTTACTTCGAACAGCTCGGGCCTAACTACCAGAACATTGGTTACATCACCGAATTTTACAAAATAGTGTCCACTTCTAAACACTCATCAAAGCCTTGAAGTGCCCTATCCCACAACGCTTTGGGACTCTCGTCTCAAAAACAAAACACGAGTTTGTTATTTGTTTATTTTACTTGATTACTTTTTGTAACTTGATAGTTCATTTTGTAAAGCTCTTAGGTGGTACTTAGGTGTAGGTGGTTTTAGGTTGTTCCATGTTTTAGTACTTACCAACCTGACTCTGTTTAAGACAAAATCCAGCCATCATAGTGTTTTCAACTCAGAAGGTGAAGTTAAGCTGTGTCTAACTTATTTGAACAGTAATTAAAATCCATTTTTTTCCCATCACATGCACATACTGGACACCCCCATTATCACACCTTAACTGAGGTGACTCCCAGTCCAGGAGGACCCTCTGTTGAAGATGTTATATGGTAAACTTGCATGCTCTGATAAAACCTCAAGATACCCAAGCCATACCCTGCTTGCTGCATATTCCAGGTTATTCCACATACTAAATAAAAAGCCCAACCCTACTGGGATGAGATGCCAAAGTGACAAGAAAGTCCTAGTCTACCTGTAGCCGTACCCTCCCCCGCCAAGGCATTCCGTTACTCCTTAGCGGAGAAGGTGCGGCTACACGTAGGCTAAGAAAGTTCATGATTTGGATCTTATACTGGGCCACCAAACAGCCTTGTTCATTCTATCTGCGACTCCCTTTCCCCTTTTTTTTCTTCATTTACTGTGTTCTCTACCAGACAGATTATTCCTTTGAATATCGTTCGACTCTCTTTTTGACCCTCACATTATTGGAGTTGTCCATCACCTTCTGACACACTTCACTACTCCGGTTAATTTTCCAAAGTAGACATTATAGACCGTGTACAAGGCTACGCTGGCGATAATTGAATAACAAGCCCTTAATGCTCTCTCTCCTCCAAGAATAAAAATAAAGGCAGTTTACCTGCGCCCGTAACATAGAAATCGCCAAACAGCAAAGATTTGTTAATTAATAATAGAGTTC
>NC_142673.1:14591112-14596112 GCF_964200805.1 Pocillopora damicornis | reverse complement strand
CGCGACAAATTTCCTCCAACATTTCAGTTGAAGAAAAGTTCTCCAAGCTGTCATACATTAATGCTTTCTTTAAGAGGATTCTGCCCCCTTCAAATAATCTGCTGATTAACCTATTTATGTTTGGTAGTATAACGGATGTCTCTTGCACTTATAGAGGGATGCCACTTGCCGTCGTCGTGATAATACACTTGAGCGTATTCAGAGTTAACCGCAAAGATCTCTGGACCTCTTACTTGAGGAATGTTATCCCACCGAGAAGCCACGTGAACAACGCCCCCATAAGCACAGCGGTCTATGTTGAGGTAGTAGTGCATCCCTTAAAGAAAAGAGGAAAGGAAATGAGTCAGTGCAGCGATTACTTTGAATATAGAAAGAGTTTCCTTCCCCATCCATCCTGATTAAGGAAGCCTTAAAATTGTTTAAGAATAACAACTTGACTCTTCCTCTCGCTTCACCCTCGGGAACACGTGTGTCTATTTAGAAAAACGTGGACTGCAAGGCACCTTTTGTCAGAAAGATCGATTTTCTAGCTTTTGTTATACCCAAACAAGTCATAGAATGACTGATAAGTGGGCGAGATAGCCCCCAATACGGAGTTGACATCTTAGCACCACAGCTTTATGCTAATCGTCCCTATGGTACATTCGCCTTACTGTGAAGTCAACTGTCTTACAGAGAACATTTCAAAACACTACTAGTCTAGAAAGCTCCATAAACCGTGGGAATCCCATTTTGGTGACTTCCATATTGCAATGTGATAATTTTTTTCGGGTTCACATTCACAAAGCAGATGAATCCTATTATAGAAAAAGAGCAATCAGATTCTATATAACTTCTCTGTCATCTTAACTTGGCTAAGTCCTGAGCACAGGTCGGTGCAACTGAGCTAAAGTGAATCATTTTTCGTTCCCTAAAATATGATTAGGTAATTTTATTTACGCAGGATTAGCAACAGTGCTCTGTGCTCAGTGATCAGTGATCACAACTTAAGGCATTGTAATGTGTGCTACTGTGAGAAATCTCCCTTTTGATGATTTTTGTTTTGTAACCTCAGAATACACTCCTCTATTTTATTTCCGGTTCGTTTTTTATTGTTCTGAGTCTTAAAGGACGAATTAGTCAAGATTAAGTAGTAAAATACCTTGACGATCCATGGCTTCAAATGTCAAACTCAATTTGTTTTTTAACTTCTCCCAATCAAACTCTACTCCATTTACCTTTGGAGTCTAAAACAATGGAGCTGAGATGTAGATAACACTATTAATCATCGAATAAAGTAGCTTTAGATTCCTGATCTACCATCATTTAACCCTTTAGTTCCCAGAAGTGATGAGCATGTAACTTCTCCCAACAATATCCATACATTATCCAGCAGAAAGGCAATGAAAACACTCAAACTTATCAGGTAGAAGTAGTTATCTTGATCTAACACCAAATTCTCTCACGTAATTTAAGAGAAAATGTGTAGCAGCTGGGGGGGGGGGGGAGAATAAAGAATCAGAATCTAATGGGTTAAGAGGTGATGAACTACAAAACTGTATCCTCAAAACGCCCTGTTACCCAAAATGGCTCTTTTCAGATCCCTTCCTTTGTTTGGGATCCCAAGAGGGTGCAGAAATAGCCAGTCCTATGACACCGAATGGTACATTATTCTCAGAAAACCATAGAACTTAAAGGAGAACTACGCTTCGGAAACGAAAACATTTTCATCCCCGCCGCTAAAAAGGCGTACCTAAAAGTTTTTTATTTTCTGCCTTTGGAGACTCCTAAGACTAACCTAACAATTCGAAAATTGTCTTCAAAGATGTGGCAATATCACGTTTCTGTCGGTGTTAATGTTCTGCTGTCGTCTATACCGAACAATAATATCTTTTCTCCGCAAAATTATCACGCCGCGAGGTATTTATTCAAAGATTAACTGTACGTATCGTACCTGTCTGTCAAATGTCTTGAAAACAAACGAAAGCTTATGGCCTGGTATACAGCCACAGTTAGAGTACCAGTAGCGAAGCGTTGTTCCACGGGCGAAGTGCTGATACAGAAAGATCACAACCCCAACGAGGAGAATAACCACTAAGATTTTCCAAAACAGTGCTGAGACAAAAATAATAATAATAATTAAAAAAACATTCATTACCAGTCGCAATGCATCTATTGAAACAACGACAAAGTCTGAGCTCGAGCCAAGTGACCCCACCAGCCGGAAGTTATCCCAGACTAGGAGTATTACTACTCCCCCCTTGACGGAGTGCCAGTCCATCGCAAGCTTACTCCCTGCGTTTCAACAGGCTCCCCTGACAATTTGCTTACAAAGTGCCTAGTTACTTCTGGTATATTTGTAAGGCGTTAGACTCGCAAATATAGACTCCACATCCTTTAACTTCACGAAGTTTTTGTAGACTGACATATTGACAACAACTTGTTTCCTAAACGACGTTTGTCAAAGTGTGAATTTTGATGCCAAACTATTTCATGTTTTCTCTTTTCACCAGCTATTCTTGTTCTTTCTTCTATCTCTCTTTGCTTCTTAATTTATGTGATAATTTCATTAGATCAAGGAGCCATTAACTTTTCATAATAAGGGTGGATTAATACACTGACAAGTGGATAGCAATGGCGTGCCATGAAACAGGTGAAAAGTATCTCGGTGTTTGCATCTACCTGCCCTGGAGTACCAATAATGGAACATGCCGCATTCTCCGAAAGATTGTTCATAAAGGAACAATACAAATGCGAGAAGAAGAACGAATACGAGCAATTTCCAGTGGAGTCCTGAAGATGAAAAAGGAACAATTATAAGTACAACCCATGTTATTACATTTTTAGTAGTTAAAGAAACAGCACCAGACAATGCTTTTCAAGCTGCTAATTAAGCCATCTTCTATAGCGTTGTGAACTGAATACTACACGCGTTATGATTGGTCGTTATAATCGTCATAATCTAGCTATCAGAGTGCCAACCTTTGTTCAGCTTTGGTTTTACTACCCTATCGAAAAGGGCTTTAAACTCCAATTGAAGCCTAATTACCGCTCGCAGACTTGTCGGGAGGGACAGTCTCCTCTTTTGAATTCAGTTTGTCTATTCCTCGTGACAAACTGACTCCTACTTCTTTCAGTTTCAAGTGATCTTCTTTAACGGAGATTAGACCACTCTCCAAAGCAGCATATTTCGCTTCAAGTTTACTGAAATCGTTGGCAAATCGCTCTCTCAAATTGTGAAGGGTATTCATCAGACCCTCGTGGCCTTGTTTCCAGGATTCTCTATTTTCGTCAACAGATGTAGATAATACTGCCATTTCATCTTGAACAAGCTTTAACACGTCACTGATAATCTGTTGTCCGAAACACATGTCCATCCCTTAAACAATAAGAAGATATATTCGTTGGATTGGCACACAATTTACGAGTTAAAGTTTTGAGTGATGGCTATATAAGAGACAAGAATCCAAAACAATTAGGCCCAGTAAATAATAAAACTTGTTATAACCTCGCATTAATTTTTGTGCGGAGTATCAGACTTTGTTCAGCTTTGGTTTTACAACTCTTCATCGTAAAGGACTTGAAACTCCAATTAAAACTTAATTACCGCTCGCAGACATGTCCGGAGGGACAGTCTCCTCTCTTGAATTCAGCCTGTCGATTTTTTGTGACAAAATCACTCCTTCTTTTTTCAGTTTCAAGCAATCTTCTTTAACGAAGTTTAGACCTCTCTTCAAATCAGCATGTTTCGCTTCAAGTTCTTTGACTCGCCCTTTCAAATTGCTAAGATTGTCCCTCAGTCCCTTGTGGCTTTTTCCCCAGGATTCTTTATTTTCGTCAACAGATGTCCATAATGCTGCCATTTCCTCGTGACGAAGCTTTAACACTTCACTGCTGATCTGTTGTCCGACACACATCTCGATCCCTTGAATAATAAGGAGAGATATTCGTTGGACAAATCCCAACATTTTGTCAAACACAGTCCGCTACGTGTTAATTATTCACCAAAACGTACTTTACAAAAGATACCCAACTAAAATGTTCCTTAATGTCACTCACCTTTCTGTCTCCACTCTTGCAAGTCTTTCAAAAAATCTTTTTTCGATGCTTCAGGAAGGTTCAGTTTTGAGATCAGTTTTTTCATAAGCTGAAAACACTTCTGGTAATAAGCTTCATTCCAAATTGCAATCTTACAATGGCCCCATTCATTACGAACCAATTTACGTACATCCCTTGCGATAACACTAGTTCCATTACAAACATAGTTTGGTGCTGCACATAAAATCGAGAGTGCTGCAGATGAATCCATTGTTTCATCAAAACCTGTGAAACCCGACGAGGATGGCGTCACAAACAGTTTAGCTAATGACAGTTCATCTTTAACACGGCGATCATAGTTGCAATCAGATGGATGTTTTGCGTTGTTGTTGATGTTCTTATATTCAAGGTCCACAGTAGAAGGTGGAAATCTTTCATGATAGGAAGAGAATATTTGTAAATGAATGTAAGTTGGTTTAAGAACCATTTTCTGATACAATTGACGTATTTCTTTCCCAATGACACTCCTAATTGCAGGTGTAAGAACCTTTAAAATACAAATTCCAACCATAAGCCATCGCGTTTCCTCAGGAGTTAGCTTATCCATGGTTTGCCAACTTAGGACTAACTGCTGGAAACAAATAAAGCAGATCTGATTAAATTTAAGTTTTTTTTCCCTCAGATTCTTGCATTCTCACATTTTCAAGGAAACTTTCCTTGAGTATAGATGTATAGGCAGCACTAATTCAACCCCTACACATTAATTCATATGTTATCAGAATATAAAGCTCCCTATTCAAAGAACAAAGATACTTTGATTATTTAATTTTTGAGTCATTTCCCTAACGGGGACTAACTTGATCCTGGCTTGGCTCAATGTAATCACTAAAAAGATGCAGAACTATTATACTCATGTATAATTTTTAAAGAATATTGATACATACTGTAAGAGGCAGTCAAAACACTCAAATTCAATTTCTTCG
>NC_142673.1:14578612-14586112 GCF_964200805.1 Pocillopora damicornis | reverse complement strand
GATTATGAAAATGGTCATGATTATTATGAACATCTCTCGGAAGGAAACATCACTCTAACAGTGTACAAGAGTTCTTTCATGTAATTTACTTTGACTGATGAAGTTTGGTTGGGGAGGGTGGGTCGCCAAGGCCCTAAACTCGTGTCCATTATATAGTAAAGGGCTCCTGTTGTGGCATATCGACTCCAGGCCGCAAGCCACCGGCTTCTCACCAAGACATATAGTTCAGAAAGGCACTCTGTACAAGAGATGAAACAGTGAAATTTTATACCATGTTTTTACACATATACTTGTTCAGGTTAAATGAGTTAGTGCCCCCACTCCCCACGGGATTTCTACGAAAACATTGAAGTCACTTACGAAAGTAGTTGCATTGTGCAAAAACGTTGTTTATTCGAGAATGCTTTTTGCTTTTCTTTAGAAAAGTGGCTTTCGCTGGAAACCGATATCTCTTAGGATAAGATGATATACCTTCCAGGTATAAGTCAAATCAGTATATGATAAAACAGTGGATAACGTAAAAAGATGCATTCTGATTGGCTACTAAAACTCCGAATGTTCTTTGCTATTCATTTCCAAGCAACTCTTGTGGGACTTGTGCCAAAAATATTGCAATCGTTACAGGAATAAATGAGTTTAACTCGTCTTTGTGTGCTGCATTATCTCACTAGCTAATTCCGCAAGGGTGAATAGCTTTTAATTATTTATAGCAGCAAGGACCAAGCAACAACCTTAGTAATGGGAGGTAGACTACGATGTCAGAGAGAAGAAGAGAAGGCCCCAGGACTGAATTTGTGCATTAATCATTAATGACGACCTGAAAATCCTAAATTTATCAAAACGTTCTAAAGACTCAGTTCTTTAACTAGTTGCAACATTTGCATTTCCATAACTACAGCGCCTACAACTCCACATCCTCCATTGAGAAGTAGCTTTGTCTTACTTGCCTCACTGTGTTGCCTAGTAGTGGACAATCTCACAGTATTCAAAGGGTGAGGACTCAAATCTGCATTACAAAAGAGAAATTTTTCCTTTTAACCCACGCTCGCGATAAATTTCCTCCAACATTTCAGTTGAAGAAAAGTTTTCTAAGCTGTCACACATTAATGCTTTCTTCATGAGGATTCTGTCCCCTTCAAATAAATCTGCTGATTATTCTATCTATGTTCGGTAGTATAACGGATGTCTCTTGCACTTATATAGGGATGCCACTCGCCGTCGTCGTGATAGTACACTTGAGTGTACTCAGAGTTTACCGCAAAGATCTCTGGACCTCTTACTTGAGGAATGTTATCTAACCAAGAGGCCACTTGAACAACGCCTCCGTAAGCACAGCGGTCTATGTTGAGGTAGTAGTGCATCCCTTAAAGAAAAGAGGAAAGAAATGAGTCAGTGCAGCTATTACTTTGAATATAAAAAGAGTTTCCTTCCCCATTCATCTTGATTAAGGAAGACTTAAAATTGTTTAAGAATAACAACTTGACTCTTCCTCTCGCTTCGTCCTTGGAAACACGTGTGCCCACTTAGAAAAACATGGTCCGCAAGGCACCTTTTGTTGGAAAGATCGATTTTCTAGCTTTTGTTTTAACCCAAACAAGTCATAGAATGACTGATAAGTGGGCGAGATAGCCCCTGACATAGAGTTCACATCTTAGCACCATAGCTTTATCCTAATCATCCATATAGTGCATTCGTCTTACTGTGAAGTCAACTGTCTTATAGAGAACATTTCAAAACACTGCTGGTCTAGACAGTTCCATCAACTATGGGAATCCCATTTTGGTGACTTCCACATTACAATGCGATTATTTTTTTCGAGGTTCACCCTCACAAAGCAGATGAATCCGATTACAGAAAAAGAGCAATCAGATTCCCTATAACTTCTTTGTTATCTTAACTTGGCTCAGTCCTGAGCACAGGTCGTTACAACTGAACAAAAGCGAATGATATTTCGTTGCTTGAAATGTGGTTAGGTAATTTCATGAACGCATGATCAGCAGCAGTGCTCTGATCACAACTTAAGGCATTGTAATGTGTGCCATTGTGAGAAATCTCCCTTTTGATGATTTTTGTTTTATAACCTCAGAATACACTATTCTATTTTATTTTCTGTTCGTTTTTTGTTGTTCTGGGTCTTAAAGAACGAATTAGTCAAGATTAAATTTTAAAATACCTGGACGATCCATGGCTTCAAATGTCAAACCCAGTTTGTTTCTCAACTTCTTCCAATCAAACTCTATTCCATTTACCTTTGGCGTCTAAAGCAATGGATTATGATGTAGATAACACTGTTAATCATCGAATAAAGCAGCTTCAGATTCCTGATCTGCCATCATTTAACCCTTTATTTCCCAGAAGTGATGAGCATATAACTTCTCCAAACGATATCCATACATTATCCAGCAAAAAAGGTAATGAGAATACTCAAACTTATCAGATAGAAGTAGTTATCTTGATCTAACACCAAATTCTCTTACTTAATTTACAAGGAAATATGTAGCAGTTAAGAGAGAGAATTAAGAATCAGAATCTAATGGGTTAAGAGGTGATGAACTACAAAACTGTATCCCCCAAAACGCCCTGATACCCAAGAAGACTCTTTTTCAGATCCCTTCCTTTGTTTGGGATTCCACGAGGGTGCCGAAATGGCCAATCCTGTGCCGCAAATATGGCTTCACCTACCGTTGAATGGTACACTATTCCCAGAACTTAAAGGAGAATTACGCTTCGGAAACCAAAAACATTTTCATCCCCACCATTAAAAAGCGTATCTAATATTTACCACTTTTTGCGTCTAGAGATTCCTAAGACTAACCTAACAATTTGAAAATTGTCTTCACAGATGAGGCAACATCGCGTTTTTTTCTGTATTAATGATCTGTTGTCGTCTTTACCGAACAAAAATATCTTTGCTCTGCGAAATTATCGTGCCACGAGGCATTTATTCAAAGATTAACTGCACGTATCGTACCTGTCTGTCAAATGTCTTGTAAACAAACGAAAGCTTATGGCCTGGTATACAGCCACAGTTACAATACCAGTAGCGAAGCTTAGTTCCGCGGGTGAAGTGCTGATACCGAAAGATCACAATCCCAACGAGGAGAATAACCACCACAATTTTCCAAAAGAGTGCTGAGACAAAAAATAATCATAAAACAACATTCATTACCTGTTGCAATGCATCTATCAAAACAACAACAAAGTCTGAACTCGAGCCAAGTGACCCCACCAGCCGGAACTTATCCCAGTTCCCTTGTCATGAAGCGACTAAGAGTATCACCACACCCCCATGGACGGGGTGCCAGTCCATCGCAAGGGTACCCCCAGCGTTTCATCAGGCTTCCCTGACGATTTTCTTACAAAGTGTCTAGTTACTTCTAGTACATTTGTAAGGTGTTCGACCCCCCTCAACCTCCCCTCCCCTCCCTTCCCGGTACCCATGTATACTTCAGCTGGGTGGAGAGAGGCACTGTGAGAGTAAAGTGTCTTGAACAAGAACACAACATTGACTCAGTTAGGTCTCGAACCCAGACCTCTCTACCCTGACTCCAGCAGACTAACTGTTGGGGAACCGCGTCTCCCACACGGATAAAACGAGAGCCACACAATGAAAACAAATCAGAACCGACAGAATCGCAACCTTGTACAGGTGCAATTAGATTCTAATGGTCATGACTGTAATGACGATGATTATAGGAATTTCCAATTCTTATAATCATTTTGTGCCGTTTCTTATCTGACCCCGGTTGTTGAAAGTTTGGATAATGCTATCCACTGGATAAATCGGTATCCGTTGTATAGCGCAGTACGTTTTCTTGGCAGTTATCCTCTGGATCGCGATTTATCCGTTGAATAGCGTTATCCACACTTTGAACGACTGGGCCCTGGAGTTCTGTACCTAGGTCACTCCTCACAACTCTCAATTGTAGACTCCACACCCTTTAACTTAACGAAGTTTGTGTAGAGTGACATATTGACAACAACTTGTTTCCTAAACGACGTTTGTCAATGTGTGGATTTTGGTGCTAAACTATTTCCCTTTTTCTTTTCCACAAGCTGTTTTTGTTCTTTCTTCTATCTCTCTTTGCTTCTTAATTTATGTTACAATTTCGTAAAATCAAGGAGCCATTAACTTTTCATAATAAGGGTGGATTAATACACCGACAAGTGGATAGCAATGGCGTGCCACGAAACAGGTGAAAAGTATCTCAGTGTTTGCATCTACCTGCTCTGGAGTACCAATAATGGAACATGCCGCATTCTCCAAAAGATTGTTCATAAAGGAACAATACAGCTGCAAGAAGCAGAACAGCTACGGGCAATTTCCAGTGGAGTCCTGAAGATGAAAACAAACGATTATAAGTACAACCCATGTTATTACGTTTTTAGTAATTAAAGAAACAGCATCAGACAGTGCTTTTCAAGCTGCTAATTAAGCCATCTTCTATAGCGTTGTGAACCGAATACTACACGCGTTACTATTGGTCGTTATAATCGTCATAATCTAGCTATCAGAGTGCCAACCTTTGTTCAGCTTTGGTTTTACTACCCTATCGAAAAGGGCTTTAAACTCCAATTGAAGCCTAATTACCGCTCGCAGACTTGTCGGGAGGGACAGTCTCCTCTTTTGAATTCAGTTTGTCTATTCCTCGTGACAAACTGACTCCTACTTCTTTCAGTTTCAAGTGATCTTCTTTAACGGAGATTAGACCACTCTCCAAAGCAGCATGTTTCGCTTCAAGTTTACTGAAATCGTCGGCAAATCGCTCTCTCAAATTGTGAAGGGTGTTCATCAGACCCTCGTGGCCTTGTTTCCAGGATTCTTTATTTTCGTCAACAGATGTAGATAATACTGCCATTTCATCTTGAACAAGCTTTAACACGTCACTGATAATCTGTTGTCCGAAACACATGTCCATCCTTTAAACAATAAGAAGATATATTCGTTGGATTGGCTCACAATTTACGAGTTAAAGTTTTGAGTGATGGCTATATAAGAGACAAGAATCCAAAACAATTAGGCCCAGTAAATAATAAAACTTGTTATAACCTCGCATTAATTTTTGTGCGATTCTATTTACTACTTTATATCACGTGGTACAAAATCATTGGAGTGTTATCACCCAATAACCCCTACTTCCTTAGAAAAGAAACAAAGCCAGCAGAAAAAAAAGCCAGTTCTGATGGGGAAAAACAAACTCGTTTTGAGGAGTCCAGTAATAGTGACATTAAAACTCTAAAGTGCACTCCTAAATAGAGAATTTGATTAAGGTTGAGTGGAGGTCTGGATTGAGCCACAAATACATCAATAACATTCAGTGATTATGTGTCATCAAATGGAAGGCTATTAAATGGTATTCTTTCCATTTGTAGCTGTATCAGGGCTATTCTAACTTACAAAAAGGGCCAACGTCTTTGCTAGGCTTTCAGAACCGAAGGTAATTTTCACAAAAAGAGTTTTGAAAAATAAACTTGATGATCAAAATGATAAAAACAGTTATTGAACTCTGTTATTGAAAAACATTGTAACATGTCACTACCTGACGGATAAATTATCCTCGAAAGCCAAAGGCTGAGGCAAACAATTTGTGTGCCCACCCTCAACAAATCCCAAAATTTTGTCAAACCCAGTCTCAACTAAAATGTTCCTAAATGTCACCTACCTCTGTTTCTCCACTCTTGTAAGTCCTTCAAAACAGCTTCTTCTGATGCTTCAGATAGGTTCAGTCTTGTGATCAGTTTTTCCATAAGCTGAAAACAGTTCTGGTAATAAGCTTCAGTCCAAGTTGCAAACTTATAATGTCCCCATTCATTACGAACCCAATCACGTACATCACTTGCGATAATGTCAATTCCATGACATACAAAGTTTGGTGCTACACATAAAATAGAGAGTGCTGCAGATAAATCCAATGTTTCATCAAAACCTGTGAAACCCGACATGAATGGCTTCACAAACAGTTTTGCTAATGACAGTTCATCTTTAACACAGTAATCATAGCTGTGGTAAGATGATTGTGTTGCATTGTTGTTGATGTTCACATAATTAAGGCGCACAGTAGAAGGTGGAAGGCTTCTATGATGAGAAGACAATGTTTGTGAATGAATACATGTTGGTGCAAGAACCATGTTCTGATACAGCTGATGCATTTCTTGCCTAATGACACTCCTCATTGCAGGTGTAAGAACTTTTGAAAGGCAAATTCCAACCACAAGCCATCGCTTTTCCTCAGCCCTTAGCATATCCATGGTGGCATAACAAGATTAAGTCTGCCAACTTAGCATTCCCTGCTAGAAACAATTAAAGCAGATCTGATTAAGTTTAATCTTTTTTCCTCAGATTCTTGCACTCTCACATTTTCACAGAAAATTCCCTGGATGTAGATGTATAAGTAGGAACAACGAAGCCTTAGCGTATACAGTAAGTGAATAAATCTTCTAATTTAGATAATTCATGACAATGCAGGCATGGTTCACGATCGCTTACTTAATTCCGGGCTCAGTTTCTCCGAAATACATCCTTTGCCCTCAAGAACATCACATGAACCTGAATGTGCAAATCATTCAATTTACCCATAGCTAAGTTGTTTAGCTTTTTATCCTAGAAGAACTTTCAAAGTGACAGGTATTATTCTCCTATAAGAATTATTTCTACTTCCAGCCGTTTTTTCTTTTACGTTGTTCAACACCTTGTGCATGAAAAATTGCAAGTCTTCTGTATAATGTTATAAATGGAGAGAGTAACTTTGTCAGCAGCAATTACTTGGCTTTCGTTTAGATCGGGTGGAACACGTTCTTTTCTTAGAGCACAACTTACTTTACACACGACATGATTTTCGTTTTGTCTACTACAACAAGGGGTCAACAGACATTCAGACTTACATGCGGAACAATATTGTTTGACTTCGCAGGATACAACGAAATAATCTTTCTGCAGCTTCCAAATAAGCCCATAACATTTCCGATTTGTCGGCCACTCTCCGCAGATCAAGAAAATGTCACTTTATGTAATGCATTTACCGGCAAGCTCTGACGGCAAATAAGACTTGCCACCATACTATTTTGTTTAAAAGTAATGTTCTTTTCAAAAGCCATTGATGTACTCAAAACACGCAATTCTCAAGCGATGGAAAACCACTACTCTTTGATTGTTTCTATGCATGCTGAGGAAACCTTGATGTTTTGTCTCAAGCTGAAAAGATCTCCAGGCTATATCTAACGCATTTCGCGAAAATACTGGGTCAAAGAGTACTTTGATCTCGCTTTTAGTGCTTTCGTGAAAAGAGTCTCCTTCGTCGTTTATATAGCTCCCTATCTGCCTAATTTCTCACGAAAAGCTCGTCAATAAGCATTAAAAAGTCGTGGAATAACGATGACATACCTGACAAATGCCAGAAGATTTTAGACGAACACTTCACTGAACAAATGACCGTTTGGCATTAAAAACGGAGTCCATCTGCTTGACCATAATCAATAAACCTTTCTTTTCAGTTTTAGTTC
>NC_142673.1:14261112-14276112 GCF_964200805.1 Pocillopora damicornis | reverse complement strand
TCCAAATGAGTGGATTTACTCGTGGCGTTCTAAGCCCCTCGATGTTCGCAGGCTTAGGATATTGATTCACCTTTGCTTGGGTCTTTTCGTCTGGAATTTTGTCTCTGAGGAGACTATTCACAATGTTAGCCAGTTCCTCATCCACAGCGCTCCCAGTTTTCTCACTCAGATCGAGATCCTGAGCTATATCATGAAGAGCACTAGTGCTCTTTGATTTGTTGTTTCCCGCCTCGCGGGCTTTGGTCAATTCGCTGACCTTTGTATCGAGAGAAACAATTGATTCTCTGTCAGCATCTCCGTGCTCCAGTTCGCCCTCTTCGTAGTCGAGGTCCTCGTCTTCGAGGTTAACGGGCTCGCTCAGCTGATCCATTCGTCGGTTCATTGCTTTCATTTCTTGGACTACCGACTGGACCATGCTGGCCAAAGCGTTCATCGTTGGCGTCTCGCCGGACTCGTTGGGGACGTCGCGAGATGCTCCTTCAAGTTCTGTCATGTTTCGAGTTCTAACCTCGTTAGAGCTACGTATTTGTGATGTAAGACCAACTACGTTGGTTCTTAAAGGTTCAAGTGATCTAACTACGTTAGATTCAGCTTTTTCCAGTTGTTTTCTTCTTATTTTTTAGAAATCGACTTGCTTGATGCAACGCACGTGTGCAATGACTTGACGCATGCGCTGTGCTATCTCATGGGCTCTCCATGCCTCCGATCATGTGATAGAACCAAACTTGTGTCGCGCCTATGTTCTGATCGGTTCAACTTTCACCATTCGGCAAAATTTGACATCCTTCCCTCTGATTTAACCTCTCAATCCATTGGTGGCATTTAATTCATGGTCAATATTCTGAAGTCTTAGAGCACGACAAGAAAACGAAATCTTGACTCGATTATCTCTCTCCTAAATTAGACCTCTACAGAATTAACATCTCTTCCACAGCCTCAGCAGTTAAAAAGAAACAGCTACTAGTGACCTTGACAATAAAAAAGTTTAAATACGGAAAAAGTAGATCGTTTTTACACTTTCCTTTCCATTCGTGACCTAGCTTTGAGCCCACGTTAAGCCATTCACTTGGCCAATCAGCGCATGCTCAAAACTGAGATTCTTAACTAACTGCCCTCCTGTCTTAATGGAGTTGCAAATTCAAAATTCCTTGTCAATGCAAGACTTATATGAAAGGAAAAAACCTTCAAAAAATGGGTCAAATTATACACTTAGGGCCGGTTATTAACACGAGGTCTAACGCAAACCGCGGTTTTACGCAAGCAGTGGGCCTTACGTATTCTCTATAAGGGTTGTTTTCGTTAAATAAAAGTCTCTCCACTGCTAGTTTTCGGTCCTCTTGACACTGTTCACAAAAATAAATATTCAAAGAAAAGTTTAAACAACCAGCTCTTAAAGTTTTAACATCCGAACAGGACGCGAGTGGAAGGTGGGGGTGGGGGTGGGGCTTTTGCCATGGAACTGCAATCTTGCAATTGGCCGGTGGAAGATGCCCTGAACAACACATAAGAACCTCTCTAAACCATTGCCGTCCTGTTGGCGGAGTATTTGTCTTTGTCTACAATCAGAAAGTCTTTGCGTTCTGTCTTCCTACACAATTTTATAAAGAGCCAATTATTAAGAAAAACTCGCACTTATTGGGAATCTTAAATAAATGAGCCCCCAATGGCCTTTAACATAGAAACAGAAATGTGTTAACCATTTCTGTACTTCCGTGTAAATGTTCAAAAACCGGTTGTTCGAAGATCGGATATCACTATCCACTCGATAAGTCTCTATCCGTTGGATAACGCTATACGTTTTGCCATCACTTATCTGTTGGGTGGTGATTTATCAGTTAAATTTTATACAACTGGGCTCTGAAAGTTTCCTTTTCCACGCAAAGCCTCAACGGTCAGCGGTCACAAATAAAAAGGATGGCGCGCAAATCGTGCCAGTGAGCCATAGTCGATGCAGCAGTCTGATCGAAAAGAATTAAAAAAATAATAATAATTTTTTGGATATGGCTATGTGCGCAGTTCCTATATTCATTGAAAAACTTATTGGAATCTATATTAGCAGATTCTCCTGAAGGGACTTCTAACATTTGTTCCATCTTCTTGCTTGCAATGCAAGTTTGTGACGACAGGCCGAATAAAGCGAACCGATGCAATCCTGAGATTTTCGACACGCAATTTAAAACTGTACTAGTTTAAACCTTACTTTAATTCGCTAAAATTCCTTTATTTCTTCCCCAAAGCTGTCAAAGAAACGCCTAAAACACTTTGTTCAATCATACGGCCTTCGCCGCCCCATTAGGAAGTTGAAAGTTTCCGAGGCTTGCAAACGGCCCTTAACATCCTAAGGTTCTTGCATCCAAATCTTTACAAATATTCAACAAGAATTTTTGACTTCGAGCTATTTAATGGGTGGTCAGGCGTTTCCAGATCCTGAGCTGGTTTTAAAAGCTTTCGGAAAAACTGTCGAAGGTATGTAAATCAATAACTTTGCCCTTTCAAGTATAGTTATCAGAGGCGATGGGAAGTTTACGGCAACTATATTTAGACTTGTCATCCTGTGAGATTTAAGCTATAGTCATTAAGCTTAAATGGTGTTCAAACCTTCAATGTTGATATCCTTGTCCCTATTATTAGAAATCTCACTTCCTTCGTCAATCTTTTTAGTTCGTCCTTATGAAGTAATTATAGCAAAGAGACCTGTGAGTGCACTGCCTCCCTGCGTCGTCAACGAAGGTATGAGAAATACCTACGTTTTGAGTGGTTTCCACAGCTAGTAAGCTTATTTATAATGGTGTGTGAATAAGCAAAGTAATGTCTATATTATCTAACGCTGTTTCTCTTCAGGCCTTCAAGATCACGGCTTTCATCTCTTTTTTATCGACGCAGAGGAGTACAACAGGGCAGTACAATTCTCAGTGTAAGTTTTTGTTTGTTTTTGTATGTTTTTTTTTTTACCGACAGAATGAATGATCACATTTGTATTTGTCAGTGATCATCAATATGTTGTTCAGGGAATAGCGTTTTCTTGGATCGATATCCAAATATTCTGATTATGCTTTGGAGATTACTGCAAGCAAAGAATGAAAGCGATAAAAACTTACGATAATCATTTGCTAGATCACTGCCCTTTAAGTCCACTTCGTGCTGACACGTCTCTTAATACTTGCAATACTTGTTTTGTTTTGCAGATCGACCTCCATTGTCGACGGCATTTGCGCTATAACGGGAGACGGAGAGTGTGTTATTGTATGTCAGCAGTATGATCTACAAGTGGCATACCTCCCGAACCCAAATGGCTACGCCTGTAATCTCTTCAGTGATCTGTGTACTCGGTAAGAGTAATGATGTCAAACTCGTTACCAGAACTTCTTACTGTCTGAAAGTTCGAGAGAACCCTGGAATTTGAGTGGGGGTTCGGGGGAGGGGGGGAGAGGGGAAGAGATCTTTGTTTCTGTTATGATACCCAAACCCTAGGCCTGATCGTGATTACGGGATAAGAAACCTTCACAGGAATTCATTTTGTGATGTATCGATGGATACGACTTCTTTCTTCACTAATAGCAAGAGGGTCATTCATCAACCTCCTAAAAGGGTTTGGTGTAAACCATTTTCTAGAAGTAAGACACATGACATTGTAAAGTCAACTCATTTTAGACACAATCGCATGCTACTTATCAGTTTCGGTAAAAAAAAATAATAAAAAAAATTCAGATGCTCTTTAAAGAACCAAGTCGCTGAATTGCGTTCGACGTGAGGTCATATTGCATGATATTTTTGGAGATTCAAATCATTGAAGTAATGCATAATGGCAGCCATACGAGCCTCTGTCGTGATCTCAACATAAATTCTTCAACAGTGTCATAACCATGATACTACAACACATTTTTTACTGCCCAACTTAATAATAATGCTTTTAGTTGTATCTGCTTCACATAGACTTGGCGACAGACTCCAGAAGTTTGTTTATTTTCAACCGTCATAGTATGTCCAGGTCTGCCTGGACATACAATCAAGAAAAGGCCGCCACTTTTTCAGGTGAGATAACACAGGGGTTTGAACTAATTTGTTAGACATGAACTAGAGGTAGTGTTTGATCACTTAAGGAAACACAAATATTGATGCAAAGAAGATTTGTAAGCGTTCGGAAAACTTGTCGCTCTCTCTCTGAAATATTTTGACTTTTTACATAGTTGTTTGAGGGCCGCAGTGAAATAATGGTTTTTACGGCTGAAGGTCAAAGTTTTGGCCGCTTTACGTCTAATGGTTAATTTCACACCGTAGCGATTAAAAGAAAAATTTTTTACGATTAGCTTTTTTTAACGCCTTACGGCTAATTTTATTCGCCGTTCTATGGCCAACGGTCAACCCACTTGAGACTCTCTTGTTTGACATCTTACTAGCGAGACGGCTATGTCAAAAATGACATTAACAAGTGGACGGGCTCAATTCGCCAAGTTGACAGGTACAGTTATCGTTATCTTATGAACATTCTCAAAAGAGCTGTACCTTGTGACCCTTTCACCCCATCAGCAGTTAGGCGAATTATCATCACGATTTCACGGGACAAGTTTGGCATGGGGGGTTATCTTAATATGACATTAAATCCCCAGACTAAATTTATAAGGAAATCTATAGCAGCTGAAAGGGTAAATTGTTAAGGAGTTTGGGAGTTCAACCTTTTGTAACCTAACATAACCTGTTAATTAGCCTTAATTGTTTCTTTCTCTTTCAGGTTTCCCTGGTGAGACTAAACTTAATTAAATTTGAATTATTCTCAAGGGTGGGGTTGGGACAATATTCCATTGTAAGTGTATGTCAGATAATTGGTGCATGCAATGGAAAAATTAAAGCAATATCAAAGTAAGAAAAATGTTAGAAAATTAATCCTAAAGATGCATGCCATTAATTAGAATGCATTGTAAACACATGTATTTAGTTATTGTTTCAAATCAAAGTTGCCTGAAATGGACTTGAATATCAAGCTGGAAAACTGATTCTTCTTCATTTGAAAACTGACTTATACTTCTTGAGTATTTCTATAAGTACATTTTAGATCAATGCATTCTAAGAGAAATTCTACTCTAAGCTTTATTGTAAGGTATTGCTGGATTCATGTCTTTTATGAATACTAGGCATATTCTATTACAGCCTTTTGTTTCTATTTGGACTCAATTCTGTTTGGTGGCATAAATCTGTTTTACATATTGGCAGATCAATTTTAATTGAATAGTCACCTTGCATAATGAACCAATATTCTCTGGTTTTCTGGTGAAATTTTCAATCAGAATTAGCCTCAATTTCCAATCAAATTTTTCCATATATGGCTAAGTGCAGTGCTAGGACAAGAAATTTTTCATACCAATATTGCATGTATTGTGGTTTCTTCACAGTGAGGTGTGTGTTTTATTCATGCTACATATACTGAAAATGGAGCCGCCAAGACAATAAAAAAGAAATTCTAACAGTATTTACAGGGGCCAACCTCACATCCAAGATCTCTTGCCATCTGAAGCAAGCAAGGGAGAGTGGGTGGGATGGAGAGAGACCCTGGGAAAGAGATTGTTGAAGAACTGTAGCCCAGGCTCAATATGTTCAGGCACAGCCTAGGAGCCTGAGTCAAGTACATCAAGTAGGGGCTCACCTGTAAATGTTCCCTGTGTAAAATTTAATTCCTAAATCAGCCAACAGCCCCATAGAAACTCATGTGACACTTAATTGCCCTAATGCAAATCATTAAATTGCTTCACCAAACTATTGGGCATATTGCTTGAAATCATCAAGTTCTTTTAACAGGTGCCTCTCTTTTAACCTTAAAAGGTTACCACACACCACTGCTGGATTATTTTTGCCAGTATCTTTTTTAATTTGATAAAATTAAAGTTAATACCTGAAATTTCCTTTTCCTGTGATATAAAGTCAAAATCTTTTTTTATTGAGAAAAGTTGTTTTCATGAAAAAGTGGAAAATTAATCAGGATGGCATAATCACCATATGCAGTCTGCTGGCCGCAAAGGCCTGTGTACAATGATTCAAGCATGGTGGATCATTGCATGGGTTTCAACATATGAGAATTCATACATTTTATGCTTGTAGAATGCACAAATTTACCCCTCCTAAAATAAAGCTTTGATCTTGAAATAGTTTAAGGTCATTAAACCTGACACAATTGTGATAGATCTGTTTTTCTTTTTAATCCACATGTTGTGTCCCCTATTGTGTAAAACAACTGGTTCATGGTCTAAGCTGTGCTTGTCTTGAGGTACGAGTTGAAAGGAGATCATTCAAGAAGCTAAAGTTGCTCTGGCCCATGCCTCAAGCATCTCTCTCCTCCTTTCCAAACTTCCCTCATACACTCATTACTGAATCTATGCAGGCACTTGATTTGATTATTATTGATATTTCTTGAAAAGAGCAAAACATTTTCACTCATGACTGAAGGAATAATTGAAAAGTCACTCAAAACTGAATCCTATGATTGAGACTGAAAAATCTTTAGCTAGCAACAAAAATTAAACCTGGTAAATGTCATTCTGGTAATGTCAACACTGATGTTGCATGAAGACTTATGTAATGAGTAGTGATGTAAACTGTCACAAGCTTAACTCCCAAGATCTGGTTGTCCATTCTCCCCTCCAGCTGCCATACATTTCCTTGTAAGTAAGTTATGAAAACTTGGTGTTTGATCAAGGTAACAACTTCTACCTGATAAGTTTGAATATTATCATGACCTGTTTCTTGGGTAATGTTTAGATATTTCAGGGAGAAGTTACATGTCAATCACTTTTGGGAGTTAGAGGGTTAACAGAAGCTTGTATACAGAGAAAACCAGTTGCCCTTCAGCAGCTATTTCATCAATAAGATGATCCCAATTTGTCACTTGCCTGCTCTTTCATTTGTACCCAATGACACTCAGTTTACTAACACACAAACAACTAAAACATTGTGTGTATCACTTTCAAGTTCACTGAAAATGGGGGGAGATTTCTGCATATCATTCTAAAACAAAGCCGTAATCCCATAATAAAAGCAATGTACTGTTCTCTTAATCCAAGAACTGTATGCATAATGACCGTATGAGAACTGTATGCATAATGAAGTATGGGGCTGTTAGGAAATTTTGCCGAAAAATGGCTATAAAGACCACACGATAATTGAACAAAATGTAAACCGTGCGAAAGTTCAAAAATTTATTTTAATTATTTCGGATATTGAAAAACAAAAAGCAATACTCGACGATTAGAAAGCCTGTGTTGTAAACTCAGCTCCAGTTAACATGTTTCCCTCGGTAAGAATACTAAATATGTGAATTTCCCGCCCAGTTAAAAAATATGTGCATATAACATATCAGAGAGATCCGATCGAATTTCGTGTTTGCTTCGTAACTTAAGGAAGCAGAAATAAATCGAAACCAAAAAGAGTATCATGCAGTATTTGGGTAAGTAACCTTACCTCCGACTGGCCGCATGGAGCCACACGTGGTTTCCCCGTCAGAGTTTTTCAGCCACTTTGATGTAACTTTTTCCATCCAAACATCATCAAACTAAAAGCCAACATGTGCTGAAAGACAAGTGATGCTAAAGGTGCCGTTGGGGCAGCTTAGGCAGCTTACTCCATCACTAACTAGAGCGGTCGATTTGTTTACGCCACCATATTGAATCTGCTTTTTCCAGTTAGTTCCCAGTGTTTTGCGTCTGACATGGCAAAACGCTTGAGGTCACGTTCCGCGTGTAGTAGCAAGCGTTCAGTACAAGTTCAATTAAGCAGTACCGATATTGAATACTGAGATTTAAGATACTTAGATCGTGTATTGATCAAGAGAGGATATTCCTGCCTCTCTAAATCGTGCCATTCCTGAATTTTTCAATGATAAAGAGGAAAACTATTGTCAGGGATGCTCAAAAGAACGACTGTCTATGCAGAAATCTAAGGGCACCACGAAAGGTCTCCCGATTGGTTAAGGTAAAACAAACCACGTTGTATTTCAAGGACCAAAAACAATTACTGCTTCTGCTAGTTTACCTGTTTCGGTTCATCGCCTACGAGACTGTGTTTTAGCTATAGAGACAATGCCCTTCTGAAGAGAAACTTACTTGTTATCTCGAGTTGACTAATACCCCATTCACACCAGCAAAACATGTTTTGTTAAACTGGTTTTCATTGAATGAAAATTATAAACAGAGAACTGAAAAACTTGATTTTCCATTGGATTCAAGTACTAGCTAACTTGCATTTCCAATGTGCTACATTCAAGTCAAAAATATTCGGATAAATAGTTTCTATGAAGAAAAAAAAAATTAAACTGTGTTTAACAAAACAACTTTTAAACATGTTTAAGCTTTGGTGTGAATGGGGCATAAGTCCTACAAGATTTAAGGTTCGAATTGGGAGAGTGAGTTCCTTAAAACAATGAGCAAAACGATGGCCATTGCAATACTTCATTTGTACATCTTGAGTTTCGACAGGAATACATTAATATGTACATGATTGCCTGTTTGTTTGTTCCTGTTATTCGACCCTGATAGAATTCCAAACTAGCTGACTTGCACAGGCACAGTTAAAAATGATAAGAATCAGCCGGTATCAATAAAGCATCAGGGGATTTTGTTCTTCATGAAAATCTAAAAAAATGGGGCTAATGATTACAATCTGTCAATTTGTTTTACCTGCAAATCCAAAGGTTACGAAACATGCCGTTGCTTCCAATATTTTGCATAAAAAAGTCTTGAAATACACATTTTAAGCCTATGATAAGCGATGACGTGAATTCTCTAAAAACTTATGGTATCTCAACAATCGATTAAATGGTTTACTAATATAGAATTTGTTGTGTTATCTCTCCGTTTTAGACCAACGAGATGTTGAGGCCCAAGAAGATGAGCGTGTTTTTATAAACGTTCATTAGATGGCCCGTCGAAACCTTCACACTAACTTTGCCGCCCGCCGATTGACTGAAACAAAGAGAAAGCAGCTAACCATATGGATAATTAAGAAAGTGTAAAAGGTTGTGGTATACAAACAATCGATTAATGGTTTAATAATCGAAAGTTCTTCGCGTTCTCTCATTGTTTTAGCTCCACATCTTGTCGAGGCCAATGCAGGTCGGTGGACTCCGTAATTGAACACTGGATCTCTTAGATACATTTGGACGAACTGAAGTCTGGTTTTTTTCTAGAAGTTTCTGACTGGAAACATATTAGATGAACGTGGGACGTATATTACAAAGACACTCAGGGTCTTTAAAAGGATGGAGTCAAGGGGTTATCACATACTCAAGTGTTTTTGCCATTTTTTTTTCTACTCGTGATTACCTATCTATATGCATATCACGCTCACTGAAAGAATTTAGAGGCCTGCGCGTGTACAATCCACAGTACTTCACACGACGATTTGGGCTGAATAATTCACAGCACGACGAGCTGCAGTGACTCCTCTCTAGTAATTTGTAATTAGTCATTAACTGATGTTTTTTTCAAAATAAATCAAAGAAAGCAGAGCCGCTTTATCGATGGAACTCTAGGTACAGTCTGAAAAGTGGAAAAGGAGAACACCAAATAAACTGTTCTCAGTAACTCCTTCACATGTCCGTGGAAATAAGTGAGGTACTATTCACTCTTATTTGAATAATATAAAGTTCTTTTCACAGCAAATATCCTCCAGGAATTGGTGTCTACTTTCTGGATGATTCCTTTGTGAGAATTATTAGCATGTTTTAGTATGAAAATCCGACGTCCTTCTCCACAATTGCTGTTGAAAGTAAAGGAAGTCAATATCTATTTGCAAAGAAGATTTGTTCCATCATCAACCGTCGGTAATGGGCGTCCCCTCTCTCAACCCAGAACATTGCTTAAAACCTCCCTGGGATTAAGACATTCCACGTAGCTCATTTGAAGATGCTAAAAACATCAAATGAATGAACTATTCAGACTCTTGGATCTAAAGAATTGTTGGCGAAAACTCTCCCTTGCTTTGGTACTGCTAATATTGTTATCCTTAAGGAAAAATGTAAATGATTTACATTTAATAAATTATAATCTCAACAAGACACAGGTGTGACCTCTGCACGTTTCAAGTAAAGAGCAAGACCACGTTATTAGCCCTTAAGGTATTGGCAGAAAGTTTTGACGTATAAGTTCTAGAAAATTTCCACTCAGTTTTTTAATCTAAGCTAAGTTTTACAAGTTCTACAAAAGGTACTTCAGTAGCCAGCTCTTGAAAAATCTTGAAAACAAAGCACGATCAATGCAAGGTTAAATTAATCGGTGGCTGAAAACTATCATATCAAGAACGAGGTATTAAATTTTTAGCAGGCTTTATCTTAAACCTTAGCTTGTTACCAAGGGTAAATTGGAAAAATTTTAACATGCAAAAAAATCTAAAAATAGAAAAAAATTCTGCTAAACTGAAAAATGTATGATTAAACGTTTCCTAAAATGTTCGAACTAGAATTAAAGTCAAGCACAGGAGCGGAAAGGACAAGGGAATTTAGATTGGCTTCGCTCTAGTATCAGAGTACTTTTCAGAGAGATTACTCTCCTGTGGAATGTAATGGAATGGAACCTTTTCCAGTAAGAATAAAATTTGGTCTCAGAAATGTGATAAGGAGCCAGTATCGTCTGTCGTTGTCACATCATTGTGATGACAATGAAGATGCTTTTTTCCGAAATCAAAGGGGCCACGCCAATTGGAATCCCAGATTAACATCTCGAAGTTGCTTAACGTCTCTATTGAACAAGCCGTGAAAAGGACCACAAGAGAAAACTGGTTTCGAGGCATTGATTGAAGAAAAATTCAACAATGCTACTCTAGAGCAACAAGATTGCCAATTGGAGGAATATAATGGAACGTTTGCAGACTCATGTGGTGCGTGGTTTCATTATGAGACACACTGAGGAGAGAGCACGAAGTACATATTAAATTTTCTTGGCTAAGTCACCCGGTTGGCTCGCTGAATCTTTCCTGCAGAACATACACCAAGGAGAGAGTTCCCGTTACAAGACCCTTTGATATCGTATAGAGAAGTTGAACAAGCTATTGTGCAATATATCGATCACACAATCCTCCTCGCCATTCACGATACGCAGTCTATTTTTCAAGTTTTAGGTTTTAAAAAAGTCCATTAATGGCTACTAAGGCGGGAGTCTAACGTAGTCATAGTTTTCATAAAATTATAAAATTCTTCCCTCTTTGAAAGCACTGTCTTCTAGCGCAGCAAAAAGCGATACAATACAACGCAATAGCCATAATCCACGTCCCATAATCCGTCCTTACCTTGATGAATCAAGAAGACCAAAAACTAACAAAGATTGAAATTATAATAATAATAATATTTAATACTTATATTGCGCTTTTTCTATAAAAATACTCAAAAGCGCATTACAATATTATTAAAAACTAAATTAAAACCAGTAAAATTACTCGGTAAAATTACAATATTACAATATTAACATTACAATATTAAAAAAATAAAAATAATAAAAATAAAAAAAAATAAAAATAAATAATCTAACTGAAAGCTTTTTTAAATAAATATGTTTTAACAGAGCGTTTAAAAGAGTCGATTGATGTTTCCTGTCTTATTGGCAGAGGAAGACTGTTCCATAAAAAGGGGGCAGCCATCGATAACGCGCGATCTCCCATGGTCTTCTTCGTTCTTAGCTGAGGTCTTTCTAACAATATACCATTATTGTTACGGCGTAGTTGGTAACGTGAGACCGGTAAGACAGAGACAAGATCCTTAAGATAGCTAGGCGCAACACCGTGAAGAATCTTAAATGTAACAAGGAGAATCTTAAAATCTACGCGCAAGCGCACTGGTAGCCAGTGGAGTTCTCTTAGCAAAGGAGTAACGTGACAATACTTAGGTGCACAGTAAACCAATCGAGCACTGGCATTTATGACTCTTTGAAGTTTCTTAATTAGATACTCAGGAGCACCGTACAATAAACCATTACAGTAGTCAAGCCTGCTTGTGATGAACGCGTGAACAAGCCTCACGGTGGACTCACGAGACAAATACTTCCTAATGTGCCGGATATTGTACAAATAATAAAACGCGCTAGCGCAAGTCTTAGTCACATGAGTCGACATGTCCAGATGAGAATCGAACCAGGTGCCCAAATTGCGCACTGAAGAAACAGGCGATACCTCAGCTTGGCCGATCTTGATCTTGTCAACGGACACCTTTGATAACTGTCGTTCCGTGCCAATGATCAGGAACTCAGTTTTATCCTCATTTAGCATTAACTTATCATCTCTCATCCAAGCGCGAACGTCACGAATACAGTTCTCAATCGCAATCACAGCATCAGCCTCGCTGGTCTTATCAACGGGATTAAACGATATATATAGCTGTGTATCGTCCGCGTAGGTGTGAACGGATGGCAGATGAGATTTCATGATATCAAACAGCGAACTCGCGTAGATGGTAAATAAGAGGGGGCCCAAACAAGAACCTTGTGGGACCCCGCAAGACAGATTAAATTTATCAGAAAGTATAAAGTACTGTTAATCAAAAGACACTACACAACCATTAATAAAAACTAAGGTAAGTATGACGTCAAACTTTGAAAAACCTTCAGCCATAATCCTCTGTATGCATGATATTCTCCTACCTTGACGCCCAAATAAATTCCTCGTAAAACATAAACGTAGTCTGACAAGGATTAACTCCACAAATTCTTCCATTCTAGCCTAATAGTTGAAACAGAAAGATCTACAATTCAAAGTGTGTGAAACGAAATTAAGGGCGTGATCTTTGCAAGGCCATTGAGCCAACTGTTACACTAAATACAATTCTCAACGAGTTTAAAGTTTTGTGTTCTCTGAACAAAAATGCACCGTAACTTTATGGTTATTGTGATAAGTGTCCGAGTGGTCGACTGACTCTACTTCTTCAGCTGGACATTGAAGAACTTGAAAATGAGACGATGGTTGGCAGGGTTGATTTTCAACATCCCACTTAAAAAAAAAAAAAAAAAAAAAAAAAAGAGATAGGCAGAAAAAGGATTCAGTGCAGAGACAACCACTTCAAAACTGACTTACAATCTAAATAAGACTTGGGAAATACTTTCTCCCTCCCAATCCAGTGAAATCGTCCCAAACGGAGCATTAATTTTTTTTATAGTACATCTACAATAACCGCTGTCATGACGAAACAAACACATGTAAACGGGCCTGCGTCTTTCAATAGGATGACAAGCGCAAGAACAGGAATGCTCAAAACCGTTTGTTAAATGTAAGGTCAGAACAGTTTGCAATCGTTCTCCCTGTGTTACACTTGTCACAAAACTCTTTTAATCCTGTGATGTCCTTACCTCTGGTATTGTTGATAAACTTTTACGGTTGGAAAAAGAAAACCACTAGGGATCCCACCAGAGCTAAAATTCCGGTCGTCAATGCAAACACATGTCGTACATATATGGTAACGGCATCGTTTGAGCTTGTTCTTAATCGAAAATAGGGAAAAAAGACTAACAATTATTCACTACTTAACGCTTTCATTCCATTTCAAAATCTGGCAAAAAAAGCCACGTCATACTGATAAAAAATAAAAAAAAAAGCAACTCATGATTACATTTGTATTCGAGTTTTCACCAAAGAAGCTGTCGTATGTAGCCATCATAGATGTATTAATTTGATGTTTTAGTTCTCAACAAGACAACATCACACTGAATTTCGCTTACCTTTCGTCTGGGTAAAATTCCTGTATACCAATTAAAATTAAACCGCTTGAAACTCTGGCGATCACATCGATAATGGCAAACACTGATCCACTGTTTTCCTGAAAGGAAATTGCTTCATCATGTTATTGAGCTCACAGACGAAAAAATAACTGCTAACATACTCAATTTACTGTCGATAGCAATCCTCTCTATGGTTGGTTTCGACAGCTCTCGCCTCTCAACCGATCACAAGCAAAACTGACACCGATTTCACATTGTTCAACGTTTTACCCTGTTTCAGGCAGTCTGCTCTTTTAAGTTACGTTCTCATTAGCTGCTTGCATATATTCCTTTTCTCTGGTAAGCCATTGTGATCACTTCTTTTTTTTTGTGCGACATTCAATCAAATTGCGACCTTATTTCAAATGCTTACTTACTGATCAACCGATTGGATGTTGCTGGTTGTATCAACCACCCTTCACGAGTTTAATTGTTTTAAAGTATATCGCAATTTGTTTTTAACGCTAACCTTACTATCCCCGATCAGCTCAATGATGAAGACAAGTGCCATGACATGCATAATGGACAAACCGCTCCCTATTATGACCACTGGTGCATAAGTTGACTGTTTGATGGAGATGGTTTGGAAATAGCTCCAAACAGCACCACCAATCACTAACAAACCCGCCAAAAGGTAAGTCCACTAGATGTGGAAATCAAGGAAAGTTTGCGGGTTAGTAAGACTCATTTAACAAAACAAGGCTTTTGCTAGTTCTGCTGAAAGAAAGAGACAAAGAAGAGAAAATCTCTCTGTAACAAACGTCTTACACACTGCTTGGATGAGCAATGTCAAGTGAAGACTATCTTGTTTGTAAATAGGATAGGAGGGTTGGCGAGTTCTAAGCTTGCTAGCTAGTCTAGTTAACTTTATCAAAGCTATAAAAAGATCCCTTGATTCATTGGTCCTTGTAAAGTTAAAAAAAAAAAAAACACCCACAAACGAATAAGCCGTTAGCAAATTTTGAACAGTCAAGGCGTTTTAGACAACACAAAAATAAATAAAATACGCTTCTGACTTGCCAGCCACAAAAGCTGTTAGTCTAGGATTCAAAATTGCAGTCCTACCTTACTCCCAATTTTGTTGTTTAGTTTGTTAGATGTTGAACTCGCTAGAGAGCCACTGATCAAGAGTATGAGTGGAAAATAGGCGGTAGATTCCTAATGCACAATAACAATAAAAACGTGATAATGTTACGATTATATTTTCAATATGAAACCAAAAGTACAAATCACGTTGAAAAACAAGGTAAAGAAAAAAAGAGTAATTCATACCTTAGGAAAT